>NC_053025.1:40229390-40308011 GCF_003073215.2 Triticum urartu
CACTTGATCATCGGTGATTTGAATCACGACGAGTACGACTCCATCAACCCCGTTCACTTGAACGCTTCCGCTTAGCGATCTACAAGGGTATGTAGATGCACTCTCCTTCCCCTCGTTGCTGGTCTCTCCATAGATAGATCTTGGTGACACGTAGGAAAATTTTGAATTTCTGCTACGTTCCCCAACACTCCGAGGCGTTGTCGTCACAATTTTATCATTGCAGTTTTGGAATACCTGAGTTCGCTAACATCGAAAATCTCTGTTATGCAGTTGTTGTTGAGATAACCTCGACGCCACCAAGTACTGGGGCGGGAGTTCGGGGGTATTGCCATAACTCGTATAACATATGCTTTTCGAAGGTTGAGGTAAATGATTTCTGAAGGTTTCTTGGTTATGTGTTGAAGGATGGATACAGCTGGATGTAGGATTTGTTAGTTTTGGGTGAGTTATTATGCTTCCCCTGTATCCCCAACACTTGATTGCATAACTAGAAAGTTTCAGGAGTTTATAAGTGGGAATTCAAGTATCTCGTAGGACATCTTTCCAACAGACACATGATACGATATGGGATCTATCATACGTTTGTTTTCGGCTTATTCTGCAAGCCAAATCCTTGTTTTGTTTTTGTTGTGGTATTCGAGTTGCTTCAATGTCAAGTGTTGATTCCATCTTTTCCTAAGGAGTGTTCTCATATTTCTATGTGAATACTAATCCTTCATGATAATCGAGATTGTCATGTCAATCCTTTTCAACCGGCGTGTTTCTCTTCAAGTGGATCCGATCATTTTCAACATCCGCAAGATCAACTCAAAGTCTTCTCAACGCTATTTGTTTCATCCGTCCCAAGTTGCCTTTGTTTTCCCCGCCCTCCCACCCTTTTTATTCAAGGACTCATATATCTTAATCAAGCATCCATTTTATTGATGTGAAGTATCTTCATTCTTTTCAATCAATGCTCTTACCCGGTGATTCTCATGAAGATGCTAAGGAAGCTTCAAGTTCATCATTCTTCATTATTTTTCTTCTCCGGTGGATTCAATTCAAGCTTTATCTATCATATCTTTTCCTCATTTCAAATGTTTTCTCATGCCGGTGCACCTCTTAATCATCCAGTTCTCGCTATTCAATTGTTTCGGAGTGCTGAAGATATCTCAGAAGATTCGTGTTTTCATTCCTATTCCGTTCAAGATATCTCAAGGTTGTTATCTCATTAAGCCATTTAATTCAACCGGCGCAATCTCTCTTTTAAATCTCTTCAACGGTGTTTCGTTTGAGTGGGCCCTAACCCACAGGTCTTTTCCCAGGATCTTACCTGACTCTTCTAATTTTGCCGGAGCTATCCTCTAATTCTTTCAAAGTTGACATAAGAATGAATAATCATCAGTCATATGTTTTTCTCCAAGATCTTTCAAATTCTTTTCGTTGTTGATTCAACCTTTATATTCTTCATTATTCCAGAGTGTCTCAACAACTCATGGTGGTGTTTCTCATTGTCACTCTCTACATTTCAAGACCGAAGAAGAGTTTTTCCTCCAAAAATCTTACCCGTTCTCTCAAGACTCGTGGTTCTAGCTTCATGCCATCCTCTCATAATTGTTTGCGATTGTGAGAATTCTTTTCATCCATCCAGAGCATTTTAGGAGTTTTTTCAGTTTGATTCTCCAAAGGCCATCATTTCGGGTTTATTCATTCCAGCTTTCAGCTCTCGTTCTCCAAATCTTACCGGTGCTTCATTCAAATATTCTCTAATCAAGCATCTTCATTCATTTGCTAATTCTTCCCGGTGTTTCGCTATCTTTTCTTTGATCGTTTTTAGTTCTTACGGTGGTTTGTTCAAGAGTTCTCTTCCTTGGTTATCATATCAATTCATTCGTTGTTTTCCAAATCCCACCGGTGGTTTGTTGAAGACCTTCCTCAAGTTTGCGCTATATCTCTATTAATACTTTCTACGAGAATAAGAAGTATGCCAAATCCGCTGCTTGTCATCAATTTAAATTGGTGAAGGATACGCATAACGTAATTCTTATTATTGTTTCCTCCAAGAGATCTGATTTCTTCTTTTCAGAGTTGTTCATCATGTCACATTCTCGGTTCGAGATGCTCCATCTTTTCTTTTCAGAGTTCCAAGTTCTCTCAATTATTTCATCGCGAAGCTCCATCTAATCATTACAAGGCTTCAATCTTATTCTTTTCATCCTTCACTTCCTTTTGATCATTCTTTATTACCAGAGTTCTTCATGGAGGCTCTACATGCTGGTTCATCAAGGATTTAATTCCTTCTCGAAGTGTTCATAGAGATTCTTTTCAGAGGAGCTCAAGTATTCTTCATCTTGCATTCCGTAGTGCAATTCTTTCTACCTTATCTTTTGAGATGGTGTTATGTCATTTTTGACAATTTCTGTGTGTTTCATGATTCACAAGTTCAGGAATGAGATACTTAAACCCATCACTTTCTTCCTTCGAGTTATCTTGGCAAAGATTTCACCTAAAGCCTTCCCTAAGGAATGTTGCTATTGTGGTGCTTCTCAATGACCCAAGCTTTCTCTTTATCCTCTTGGTGGAACAAGTTTTCATCTCTTCATTGATCTCAAGCAAGCAATTGTTTTCGCTAGTGGCAGAAGTTCACCTCAAGTTTTGAGATGTCTCAATAAGCCCACGAGGATCATATCTTTTCGTTGTTGGTTTTCCAACAACTCCACTCTAAGCTTCTTGCAAGGATGCTTTCCAAATTAAATTGTGGTAGAAGTTGTCATTCCTTCTCGGTTCTCTTATTCCGACAATCTAGCTTCTATTCGTTCGTTCCGGAGGCATTGTGATGTTTCTCTCTTCGACCAATCATCTCGTTTTTTCTCAAGATCGTGTTCTTTTCATGCTTATCCATTTAACCGGAGTGTCGTGTCCTATTTTCAAGTATCCTCTCATCTTGTCAAGTTCATGTTCAATTCCTTCCATTTTCAGTCGGAGTGCTGTCCAAATTATATCATCCTTATTCCTTCTCTATCTTATGTTAACCGGAGTGTGGTGTCTATCATTCCTCTTCTAACCGGAGTCTCATCCAAGTGCTTTCATTTTGCCAAGTTCATATTATTGCCTTCCGTTTCCAACCGAGGTGTTGTCGTAATTGATCCTTATCATTCCTTGTACATCTCGTTTCATCCGGAGTGCTTGCATGTACTTCTTGCCCATTGCAATCCTTTTCTCATGTCTTTCAACCACAGGGTTCTCGTGATGTTCCTTGTTCCTTTTTCTAACGGAGTGTTTTCAACTTCGATCATCTCCGTTGTATTCTTTTCTCAAAATGGTTTAACCACTCAAGGTTCATGGTTTCACTTGTTTGTCGAAGAAGCAACTTAGTTTTACCTCTCCTCTTCCTCTTCCGTTTTCCCTCCGGTGCCATCCTAGATCTCGGGACGAGATCCTCTTGTAGTGGTGGAGTGTTGTAACGCCCCGAGACCGATGCGCCAGGTGTCTTCCAGTTATTCGCTGTCGTTGCCTTGTCATTCTCTTGCGTGTTGCATCTTGCCAGGTCATCATCCGCATTGCATCTGCATGTTTTCGAAACTTGCGTCCGTCCAGGTTCCCCCAGTTCCGTCCGTTGTCCATTCTGATCCCAGACACACTTGCACGCGCCCGCGGCACGTCCGAAATATTATTTTATAAGTGGCCGGGAAATGTTCTCGGAATGGGATGAGAGTTGGCGTGCGGTGTTGTTTTGTTGTTAGTAGGTCGCCAACCAAGTTTCATCACATTCAGAGTCTGTTTGACGCCCCAACGGATAACTATAGCGGCAATAGTAGCCGGTCTATCGTCGGACGTTTTCGGTCTCCGGAAACAGTTGACGGGCTGCTTTCTCTTCTCTCCTCTCAGCCATCGCACTCTGCACAGCCCGCCTGCAGCCCACCTAACCCCCCTTTGACCGGAACCGTTCGATTGCGATCGGAGGGTCCAGAAACGGCCTCAAACCCACTGTCGTGGAATTGTCACGTCATATGTCCTAGTGTAAGGACTTAGTCACGAGGCCAACGCATCTATGTGGTAGCTTGAGAGGGGTTGAGCGGAATCGAGAGACGCAACACACAAGATGAGGATTTAGACAGCTTCGGGCCCCGGGAAACATCATCCGGTAAAAACCCTACATGCTGTTTGAGGCTAGGTCTCATTATCATCATGAGGGAGTCGCCGTAAACCGGCTCTCCTCTTTGTCTCTAGCCCTAAGATTATTTCTTCTTACTTCTCCCTCTTTGGGGAGCCCTACCCCTCCTTATATATGTCGAAGAGGCGGGTTACATGTAGACTCCAACTCAGACTTAAGACTTAACTATTCTAACTTATCTTCATGGGCTTCTTAACATCTTGGGCTTCATAACATCTCGGGCTTCATAACCCCTGACAACCCAGTTATCACTGTTTGCCGGTTTAACATTGTATGCCGGTTTAACATTGTCTGTCGGTTTAACATTGTCTGCCGGTTTAACATCGCATGCCGGTTTACCACCAGCCGGTTTACCGTCTGTCTTAGCCATCTGTCTTGACTCTCTGTCTTAACTCTCCATCGGTTTACCATCCGCCGGTTTACCAAGTCCCAGCCGGGTTACTACTCCGGCCGGGTCATACCACGGGGTATATCCCCGACATTAGCCCCCAGTTTAATTTGGATTTATCCATGTTAAACTGATCCTGATCATCTTTGAATACTTGTCATTTCCTTCTAGAAAATCCGGGTCAATAGGCCAATTTCATAATCAATTTGCTGACATTGGTTTGTCACAGAGAAATACTGTGAAGAATAACTCCTTTGACTCAGCTCCCAATGCTTAACAAAAATATTGGTCTTTGAAATACTCATCTGATCTTCAGCCGGTTTAAGAATGTAGAACTTTGTCGGTTTACAAAGCTTGATGGCACCGGATCATAGTTGTTTGTTAACATCAAGATTGAAAATATACCTCCTTTGTATGCATATCACTTGTAGCCCCCAAGTCTTAAGAAGGTAACGTAGTAACAGCTTAAGACTTTCTTTAATATAAATATCACAAGCATGAAGAAATCCAAGTTGTTCATCTCAATCACCAGTCAGAACTGAGTATTCCATATATGTAGCCCCCAAGTGCCGGGTCATTATGTAAATAATGAGCAGGGACTTTGAAAATATGATCATGTAGACTTTAACAGCAACGTGTAGCCCCCAAGGGCCGGCTAAGTAAGATAATATTGAGCTGGGACTTTATATATACTTCATTGAGAATAACATTATATTATGTAACTCCCATCATGGGGCTTGAACCCACGTCCACAAGGTTAAGAGCTTTGTGCTTTACCAACTGAGCAGTGGATCCTTCAATAATAGATGAAAATTATGTACCTTGAATTGTTGACAGGAGCAATTGGTAGCCCCCAAGGGCCGGCTCATTATGATGTGATGAGTCGGGTCTTCAATAAGACTAATAAAAATGACTTTGCATTAGCCCCCAAGTGTCATGGTGCATGCTTGCAGCGACATGAGACTTGCATATTTGATATAATCTTAAGTTGAATAATATAGCCCCCAAGTGCCGGGTTGTAAGCCTGCAGCGACTTGGGACTATTCCTTCAATTGTAAAATAAATCATACCCATTGACAATATAATAGCCATTGCGCTAAAGCAACTTTGAAAACCTTAATCATAATACTGGTTCCTGATTACCATAATAAAATCCAGCCATGTTGGCTATTTGAAGATTTAAATAATATAATCCAATGATTTATGAGCGCATGATTCCAATGGCGCAATCCAAATATATGCTGGCGACTTATAGTCGAAACTAGACCGGGCTGATAGTCTCCGGATTATGATTTAATCGTGTTTCGTCTCTGTAACTGACAGTTGAACTGGATTTAATAATGTTGGTTGAAAACGCAACAGAAAAAATATTTTATCAAAAGAAAAACAGAAGCAAAGGCAAAGATAAAACCATTGCAAATGAGGCTTTGAGCCGATCAAGTGGCATTACCATGGTCAGACAAGACCATGCCCCCAAAAAGGCGTAGCTATGGTTCAAGTCAGCCAGGTCCCCAAATGATGCGTTGGCATTACGCCGATCAAGAGGTGTAGCGATGGTTCGGGTTCGACCAAAGCCCCCAAGTGATGCTGTGGCACTAGGCCGATCAAGAGGCGTGACTATGGTTCAGACATGACCAAGTCCCCAGGTGATGCTGTGGCTTTTCGCCTACCAAATGGCGTTGCTATGGTTCGGACACAACCAAAGCCCCCAAGTGATGAATAATATGATAAGCCAATAAGGCATGATACCCATGTTTGAACCGCGCATCATGGCAGCAGGTCCTCTTTGGCACCCTTTAACTTTTTGCAAGAGATAAATCCTTCTTGAACCGGACGTTAAACCGGATATTGAGAGCTTCAAAGCTTTGTGGGAGACATCTTTCCCTTGAACCGGATTTTAAACCGGAATCTTCATTTTCAGCCGGAAATTTTCTGACGGCCTTTAAACTCGAACTTGCGAGAAGTTAATTCCTTTTTTGAACCGGACATTTTTAAACCGGATTTGAAAGCTTCAGAGCTTTGCAAGAGATAGTTTCCTCTTAAACCGGATTTAAACCAGATACTAAGGGCTTCAGCGGTGTGTGGGAGACGGGATTCCCCTTAAACCGGACTATAAACCGGAAACATCATTGTGAGCCGGAATATTTCTGACGGCCTTTAAAATTTCCTCAATATAACAATGGCCTCCGGGACCTGGTTTCCCTTCAACATCCTGGGGCACTTGAATTTGCTGAAACTGGCAAGATTCGCTGCGTCATATCATCGTAACCCCCGAGTCTTAAGATGACTCAAGGAGTTGTCTTGAAATTCTCCGTACTTGACCATAGCAGAAGGTATATATCATCGGTGTTAATAGCGCGATGTAAATCCACAGAAGGTTGAGGTGACTGCGGCGGATTATAGATGATCCCGTATGAGCCATGTCAGCAACTCGGCCACTGGTTCCTTCCAACTGGCTATTTGAAGTTGACCAAACTGTAGCGGCAGTGATTTGTGCGCATGTCCATTGATCCATCCAGTGCAGACGGCAGCTGAACGATAATCTGCCTCCAATATATTGGAAGAAAAACCGGGCTACTCAAGCTGTGACTTGCTCATACTCAATAAATAGCTCATGCAAACAGGTGCGGCCCGGTGTGTTGATGTAAACCGGGCCGCAAGGGCGGCAGCGTAAGCACTTCCGTTGAGCACGGCAGCACGGATAAATATTAGTGAAAAATGATGATGCTATGCACTCCATATCCGCCATATAACTCCACTTCGATGGTGAATAATTGTCCTGATGTATTTGGATGACAGATGATCTTATTGTCTCTGCCATGATCATGGAACAAACATATTAAAGGGAAGGTAATTGTTCCCGAAGGAATTTTAAAGCATATTGAAAAACTAAATAAGATGGATAGCACCTGATCTTTTCCTGAGGGCATGTACAATGGTGCTATCTTAGGAGTGCCACGTAGGATAAATGATGAGGTGGAGGAGAGAGAACTCGTAAAAAAGGTTTGTCTTCTCTTATTTAAGATAAGACAAGAGATGATCTCTTAGCACAATTTGTCTCACCATGTTTTAAGGAATTGCTAGTTATTGAAGATAAGGCTAAGATATAACCCATTATAGACATACTTTTTTGTCATCTCTAAATTACATGCAAGACTTAAGATAAGACTATCTTATCAACCATTGTACATGCCCTGAGACGTCGATCCAGTCATGTCCATCGTCGTTGGTTTTTCAACTGATCCGAATTTTACTGCTTTCACGACCCCCCCCCCCCCCCCCTTTTTTTTCACCGGCTACATTATCCTTTTGTTTCCTTCTTTCCAGGCAGAGCAATCACAGGGAAGCAAAGGTTCCTGCCCTAGCGTCCATGCCCGTAAATCGAGCAAAGTCCTTTGTTCCTTGTTAGTGTCCATGCCCGTAAATCGCCACCGGGTCACGGGTTAATTCAATCAGCCGGTTCACAGCTATCGGGAAAGGAGCAGAGCTAGAGGCTGGCGCATGCGGGCAGGTCGCGACAGAAACGAACCCCACCTGGCGCTTTATGGCGGCGAACCATAGTGAAACGGCAGCGGAGTCAACTCGGGCGACGTCGGCGGAGTCAACGGGTGCCAGCGGAGGCGGGGCCG
Organism: Triticum urartu; assembly: GCF_003073215.2. Classification (NCBI taxonomy): domain Eukaryota; kingdom Viridiplantae; phylum Streptophyta; class Magnoliopsida; order Poales; family Poaceae; genus Triticum; species Triticum urartu. Next base: position 40,237,561 of record NC_053025.1, read on the forward strand.
CGGTGGTCTTGGCGATTCAAAGCAGCGGCCGAATCTGCCCGCGAGGTAGCGCGGACGGCTTAGAAGCGGAACCGGCGTGGATTGAATACCGGTGTTTTGCTGGTGAAGAGCGTCTCGGTGAAGATATGCGAGGGACGGACTGAGAACGGCCGCGGCTCGTGGCAATTGGGCCGGTTTATCCCGGCAGCGGGGGTAGCTCGTTCACGGTGGTTTGAAGACAGAGCCACGGTAGTGGATGTAGACAGCTACGAAAACTGCAGCGACGAGAATGCCTCTGAAACGACTGACGATGGCTTAAAGACCATGGTAGAAGAGGAGGCGACTTTTCTGGACTTTTCTGAACTTTTCCTTGTCAAGCATATTTCTTCTGAAGATTGTTTACAAAACGTGTTTCGTCCTCAGGTAATGAGTTATCCAGTACCTTCCTTTCAGTAATCATCTCCGTTAGAATGACGCCATATGATAAAACGTCAACCCTTGTAGTCACTTTCCCTGTAGCAGCGTATTCAGGCTCAAGGTACCCAAATGTATGAATCACAACCTGCAGCAACGGAGGCGGGTCTCCGGCTCAGAGCAAGACAAGACGCGCAGGGGCGCCGAGTTACGGCGGAGACATGGCCGGCTTAAGGCAGCGGTGACTTGGAATAGAAGCAACCCGTGCTACACAGGAGACGATGGTCAGGCCAGGGCGACTCACTGTTCGCGTAGGCCGCGGATCGATGGTGTCATCTTGAAACAAAGGCCGGGGCAGTTTGACGGGGGTGGAGCTTCGGCGAGTCACACACACGTCACAGCGGCAACGGTAGTAACCGGTTTGCGGCGGTTTTGCAGTCGTAGAAAAAGGCAGCAGCATGAGTAGTGGCTCGGAGGACGGCTCCGGTGCCGGGTTGAAGAAGCGCGTCTGCGGGTCAATGATGATGACCCAAAGGAGGCAGGGCGCGGCTTGAACCGGCGACGGGTTGGAGTGACGCGGCTGCGGGTCAATGATGACGACCCAGAGGAGGCGAGGCGCGGCTGAACCGGCGACGGGTTGGAGTGGCGCGGCTGCTGCCGGTTCAGCGGGCACGGGCGCCCGCAGGCACGGCGGATTAGAGCGGAATGTAGCCTGATTATGATCCGGCAACAGCTCTTGGACTTTCCTGACTCGGATGGATGTAGTAATCTGATCTAGTAGCACTCAAGTAGTACTAGTTTTGATCACGTACTAGTTGATTTTCCGGTATTTGACCATTCTTCACGCCAGGTTAACAAGGTAGCAGCAGACGGTTGATTCCCACGGCCTGGGAGTAGTAGTAGAGCTCTGGTGGATTAGGCCATAGCCTCGGATGACTTGCACATGTACAGAATTCTTGTCGGTCTTGGCGACTTGTGGAGGTGGAGACGAAGCGCAGCGCAAGCAGCTGGGCGGCTCTAGATGGAGGAGGCCGGCCATGGTAGTGACTTTGAGGAGCGGGACAACTCCGGCACAGCAGCTCGGGAAGTTCTCCGACGAAGGCGGAGCAGTGAACCGGCAGAGGGCTGAGAGGCGCTGTAAACCGGCGACGGGTGGAGAGGCAGCAAGACGCCTGTGGCGCGCCGGGCGGAGTCGGCCAGGCGACCAAGGTGAGGCGCGGCAGTTTGCGGCAGAGGCAACAGGTAAGGCCGGCTCAACGCACGGGCGGGTCAAGACCATGACGGTGGCACAGACAGAACCCCAATGCGGGCGGAGATAACGCGTAAGACCCGGACGGTGGTTTCGGTTTCGAGACCCGGTGCACGGAGACGCGATGCGCGGAAGTGGACGCGCAACACAGCGCGATGGCGTGACGGCGACTCGGACGGGAGACGAGGCGCAAGGGTGACTCGGATCGGAGGCGGGGCGTGACCCGTGGTGGCTGAGGAGTCCGGGTCGTGGTCGTTCTGGCCAATTCATCTTTGTTTCTCCGGTCGTTTTGTGGTGCTGGCTTGGTCATGAACTAGCAGTAATCCAACGGTTTTGATGCTCGACGAAACACGAGACTTTGAAGTGACCCTGTAAAACAGCTGTCATTGGGCGCAGAACCTGTCCGCGTACTCCGAATCATGGCGGCTCTTGATGGAAAAAGTAGTCGGTCTTGCCAACGTGCAAGAGCTCCCAAAAAACTTGATCTGGCTTTGAATTGGATCCCCAGTCGGTCTCGTTAACTCGGCAATCTTTTGGCAGCACAACTGACACAACCCTAATCTCTCGAATTTGTCTTCATCCGATGAATTGCAAACTTCTTGATCCCCGAAAAAAATCCCTTTAAGAACTCAACACCACCGTACGTCCAGCCCAACGGTGGGTGCCAACTGTCGTGGAATTGTCACGTCAGATGTCCTAGTGTAAGGACTTAGTTACGAGGCCAACGCATCTATGTGGTAGCTTGAGAGGGGTTGAGCGGAATCGAGAGACGCAACACACAAGACGAGGATTTAGACAGCTTCGGGTCCCGGGAAACATCATCCGGTAAAAACCCTACATGCTGTTTGAGGCTAGGTCTCATTATTATCATGAGGGAGTCGCCGTAAACCGGCTCTCCTCTTTGTCTCTAGCCCTAAGATTATTTCTTCTTACTTCTCCCTCTTTGGGGAGCCCTACCCCTCCTTATATATGTCGAAGACGTGAGTTACATGTAGACTCCAACTCGGACTTAAGACTTAAGTATTCTAACTTATCTTCATGGGCTTCTTAACATCTTGGGCTTCATAACATCTCGGGCTTCATAACCCCTGACAACCCAGTTATCACTGTTTGCCGGTTTAACATTGTCTGCCGGTTTAACATTGTCTACCGGTTTAACATCGTCTGCCGGTTTACCACCAGCCGGTTTACCGTCTGTCTTAGCCATCTGTCTTGACTCTCTGTCTTAACTCTCCGCCGGTTTACCATCCGCCGGTTTACCAAGTCCCAGCCGGGTTACGACTCCGGCCGGGTCATACCGCGGGGTATATTCCTGACACCCACCAAACCCTAACCCCTACCCTATTTAAACAGCCCCCTTGCCATTTCTGGGCATCCCTAGCCCTCCACCTACCTAGCCCCCCCCCCCTCAATTTCCACGCCGCTCCAGCCCCTCCTTGCCACTTGGCGCCGTCCCACAGGGCCAGCCACCACCTACGCCGCCGCCCAGAGCCACTCCCATGCCTCCATGTCGCCCCTGGTCTCCCTGCGCCGCCGCGAAGCCCGCGGGCCCGCCAGGACCCGGATCGGGCCCTGGGAAGCCCATCGGGGTCCGAGCACTCCACCGCTGCTCCCCTGGCTCCTCCCCGAGCTCCCGAACCGCGCTACCTACTCCAGCGCCTCCCCAACCTCGTCGCCGGTCGTCGTCTTCGCCGGATCCTCACCGCCGTCGTGCTCCGCCTTGTCGCTGGCGCCCCACAGGTCACCGCCACCGTGCTCCTTCCTTCTCCTGCCTCCTTCATTTTTCTCTAACCTTTCTCCCTCTCTCTGCCATGGAAGCTGCACCGCCGCACTGGGAGTCCCGCCAACCGTCGCCATTGTCCGGATCCAGCAAAGCATCGGCCAGATCCGCCTCCACCGACCTCCTCCGGCGCTACCCTCCACCGGATCGAGCCGCCCACACCCAGAGCCGTCCCCTGCATGCATCCCCGGTGCCAGTCCCGGCCTCCCCGTCGCCGGAGTCGTTGCCGGCCTCGCCATGGCCTCGATCGACCTCCTGTGCGTGAGAGACGGCGAGCGCCGCCACCTCCTTGGATGGGCCCCCAGCCTGCCCAAATGCACGGCCCAACTCCTTCCTCCACCGTCCGGCCCATGAGGCCTGGTGAGTAGCCCCCGCCCCTGTGCAATGTTGGGTCAGCCTCTGTTTCGGCCCGTTTCGTGTTTTTTTCCTTAGAACATATTTCCTATTTTCCAGAGACTATGATTTTATAGAAAAGCCCTCCAACATCATGCATATAATAACTTTTCACTCGTGCATCGGAACCCAATAAACTTTATATGTAAAATGCTTAGAATTTTGTGTAGATCAATAATTTGCAACTTTCATCCATGTTAAAAATGTTTAAAATGATGTTTGCTTATATTTTGCCTCTTGCCATGCTAAAATGCTTTAATTCATAACTAAATAATCGTAGCTCCAAACTTAACAAACTTTATATGTAATTGGGGTAAAAATGCCTAGTTTAACATGGTGACATTACTTTGCATGTTTAATAACTCTAAAATTGTGTTTAGGGCAGAACAGTACCAAATCCATAAATATGCACATGAGGATTTTCCGGACTTGTTGCTTGTTGTTCCGGCCTCATTTAAACTTTCCTAGATAGGTAGTTTTCATATGCTTCATCCCTTGCCATGCTAACCAACATTTAATATTGTTGAGTACATAAACGGGAGAGAACTAAATAAGTCATGTGGTGTTCCATCAATATGCAACTCGTTGCATATTGAGCTCCACTTAACTTGTAGTTTTGTTTGTGCACTTTGCCATGCCATGCCTCATTAATCCGGACATGCATCTTACTTGGTTGTGCATCATGCCATGTTTATGTGATGGTTGTTTACCATGTTGTTTGCTTCTTTCCGGTGTTGCTTCTTCGGGTTAGTTCCGATAACGTCGCATTTGTGAGGATCCATTCGACTACGTCCGTTTGTCTTCTTCATGGACTCATTCTTCTTCCTTGCGGGATCTCAGGCAAGATGACCATACCCTCGAAATCACTTCTATCTTTGCTTGCTAGTTGATCGCTCTATTGCTATGTCGCACTACCTACCACTTGCTATATCATGCCTCCCATATTGCCATGTCAAGCCTCTAAACCTCCTTTCCTAGCAAACTGTTGTTTGGCTATGTTACTGCTTTGCTCAGCCCCTCTTATAGTGTTGCTAGTTGCAGGTGAAGTTGAAGTTTGTTCCATGTTGGAACATGGATATTGTTGGGATATCATTATTATCTCTTATTTAATTAATGCATCTATATACTTGGTAAAGGGTGGAAGGCTCAGCCTTATGCCTGGTGTTTTGTTCCACTCTTGCCGCCCTAGTTTCCGTCATACCGGTGTTATGTTCCTTGATTTTTGTGTTCCTTACACGGTTGGGTGTTATGGGGACCCCTTGACAGTTCGCCTTAAGTAAAGCTCTTCCAGCAAGGCCCAACCTTGGTTTTACCATTTGCCTCACCACCACCTACTTTTCCCTCGGGAGTCGCGCTCCAGAGGGTCATCTTTATTTTAACCCCCCCCGGGCCAGTGCTTCTCTAAGTGTTGGTTGGAGCTAGAGTCCTTTGCAGCGCCACCTTGGGGAAACTTGAGGGCTGGTTTTAGTTGTACGGAGTGCTCATCCGGTGTTGCCCTGAGAACGAGATATGTGCAGCTCCTATCGGGATGTCGGCGCATCGGGCGGTCTTGCTGGTCTTGTTTTACCATTGTGGAAATGTCTTGTAACCGGGATTCCGAGACTGATCGGGTCTTCCTAGGAGAAGGAATATCCTTCGTTGACTATGAGAGCTTGTGATGGGCTAAGTTGGGACACCCCTGCAGGGTTTGAACTTTCGAAAGCCGTGCCCGCGGTTATGTGGCAGACGGGAATTTGTTAATGTCCGGTTGTAGAGAACTTGACACTTGACATAATTAAAATGCATCAACCGCGTGTGTAGCAGTGATGGTCTTTTCTCGGTGGAGTCCAGGAAGTGAGCATGGTTCTGGTGTTATGCTTGAACGTAAGTAGTTTCAGGATCACTTCTTGATCACTTCTGGTTCACGACCGTTGCATTGCTTCTCTTCTCGCTCTCATTTGCATATGTTAGCCATCATATATGCTTAGTGCTTGCTGCAGCTCCTCCTCACTACTCTTTCCTACCCATAAGCTTAAATAGTCTTGATCTCGCAGGTGTGAGATTGCTGAGTCCTCGTGACTCACAGATACTTCCAAACAGTTGCAGGTGCCGATGATACCAGTGCAGATGACGCAACTGAGCTCAAGTGGGAGCTCGATGAAGATCTTGTTCGTTGTTTTATGTCTTCTCCGGTTGATCAGTAGTGGAGCCCAGTTGGGACAATCGGGGATCTAGTATTTGGGGTTGTCTTCTTTTATTTTGGTTCCGTAGTTGGACCTTGTTTGTAATTTGGATGATGTATGTTTAACTTGTATTTGTGTGAAGTGGTGATTGTAAGCCAACTCTTTATCCCTTTCTTATTCAGTACATGGGATTGTGTGAAGATTACCCCTCTTGCGACAAGCCTACCATGCAGCTATGCCTCTAAGTCGTGCCCCAACATGTGGGAGATATAGCCGCATTGTGGGTGTTACATGGCCTCTAGCCATGCCTCGGAATCCGAGCTCACCATCGCTTCCGCATACGTGGCTGGCTCATCGCTTTCTAGCAACAATATACATCACGCACTCTGTGCAATCTTTACGACCTCCGTGGTTCCGGTGCCGCTTCCACTACGGGTTCCCTGACTAACTCTGGTATGATCTCATCACCCGCCGAGCCATCCCCGAGTGGTACTCGAATTTCTTTGAGTCGGACTGTCCTCCCACTGGCCTCCCGACTGAGAAACTCTTTCTCAAGGAAAACCCCGTTCCGAGAAACAAACACTTTGTTCTCTTCCTGGTTGTAGAAGCTATATCCCAAGGTTTCCCTTGGATATCTCACGAATATGCATTTATCTGACTTGGGTGTAAGCTTGTTTGACATAAGTCACTTGACAAATGCTTCACAACCTCAAATCTTTAGGAAAGACAAACTGGGACTCTTCCCAGTCCACATCTCATGTGGTGTCTTATCTATGGATTTTGATGGTACCTTGTTAAGTGTGAAAGCTGCAGTTTCTAGAGCATATCCCCAGAATGACAAGGGTAAACCCGATTTGCTCATCATTGACCGGACCATGTCCAACAAGGTCCTATTCCTCTATTCGGACACACCGTTTCTCTGTGGCATACCCGGGGGTGTGAGCTGAGGTACTATACCTTGACTTTTCAGATGATCATCAAACTCCTGGCTCATGTACTCACCTCCACGATCTGATCATAGAAGTTTTATAGTCTTGCTGAGCTGATTCTTAACCTCATTGTGAAAATATTTGAACTTTTCAAAAGTTTTCGACTTGTGCCTCATCAAATAGATATATCCATATATACTCAAGTCGTCGGTAAAAGTCATGAAGTACCAATAGCCAGCTCTGGCAGTTGTGCTCATTGGACCACACACATCACTATGTATAAGTTCCAATAGCTCGGACGCCCTCTCGCAACTCTTTGCAGAAGGAGACTTAGTCATCTTGCCGAGCAAGCATGATTCACATGTCTCGAACGACTCAAAGTCGGACAAAGTTAGGAGCCCATCATCATGGAGCTTCTTCATGCGTTTCAGACAAATGTGTCCAAGCCGGCAATGCCAGAAGTATGTCGGATTTATCTCATTAGGCTTATACCTCTTAACATTCACGTTATAGACCAGTTCCTGTTCTAGATTCAATATAAATAGCCCATAAACAATGGGTGCATAGCCGTGGAACATACCATTCAAATAAAAGGAACAACCAATGTCCTTTAGATTGAATTCATAACCCTGACTCATCAAGCATGAGGCAGAAATAATGTTCCAACTAAGTGCAGGAATGTAATAACAATTATTCGATTCCTAAATAAATCCAGAAGGAAGCTGGAGCTGCATCATGCCGACCTCCAATGCAGCAACTCTTGCTTTGTTGCCGACCCTGATGTCAATCTCCCCTTGTGCCACATGCCTATTTCTTACCAGCCCTTGCATCAAGTTGCAAATATGAACAACTGATCCGGTATAAAATACCCAAGAGCTGCTAGGTATGTCAGCAAGGTAAATGTCTATAACATATGCAACAAGTATACCTTTGCCCAAAGAAGCATTTACGGCCTTCTTGCCATGCTCTGCAAGCCACTTGTTACTGTTCCTCTTCCAGTGACCGATCTCCTTGCAATCATAGCAAATGGTCTTCGAGTCCGGTCCAGACTTCGGCGCAGCAGCGGAGGTTACCGTCTCCATGCCCTTTGCCTTAGCCTTTTTCTTGGACTAACTCTTCTTGAACTTAGCCGATTTCTGCACCATCAACACTTGATGTGCGCCTTTCTTAATATCCTGCTCTGCCACTTTGAGCATCCCATGTAATTCAGTGAGCTTCTTATCCATGCCATGCATATGATAGTTCGAGATGAACTTCCCATAGCTTGGCGGAAGAGAACCCAGAACTGCATCAGTAGCCAGCTCATCCAAGAGCGGGAATACCAAACAATCCAAAGCTTGCACATATCCAATCATCTTGATCACATGTGGGCTCAGTGGATCACCTTCCTTCAGCTTGCAATCAATCAAGGATCGCCAGACGTTGAACCTTTTGGTCCTAGCCTGTGTCTGAAACATGCTCTTGAGACTTTCGGTCATATCATAAGCGTCAAAATTTCCGAAATGCTGTTGCAAATCGGGCTCCATACAAGCCAGCATTAGACAACTGATCCCCGCTGATTCATCAACGAGTTTCTGGTAGGCATTCTTAGTTGTGGTATTAGCATTATCGGTAGGTTCCTCTGGAAGTGGCTCCTCTAGAACATGTTCCTTTTTATCATGCTTGAGAAATTCTCAGATTTCTATACTAGGTGGTAAAGCTTGTTCCATTCAGTTTATCCTTTTCCAGAATTGATTTCAATGCAAAGTTGGGTTGAGCAGGTGGTGCCATTGATCTACAATAGAAAATATGCAATCACTAAGCAATGTGTTTATGTAGAGCAATTCAAGCCTTAAATATAAATACTCACACGGAAGTTGGCATCCCTCTGCAAACTCTCAGTGATTCAGGATCCGACTAGCATATGCGACTAGTGAGCTTTAGCATCACTGCTAGACAACATGCCTATCCGGTAAGCAACTCCTTGCTAATCGTATCTCTATATGACTCGTGTCGATCGGGAATGTATCTCATACCCCGGCCCCCAACCTTCTTTGCCACAAGGCCTAAAACCGTTTTTATAGCCTTGTCAAGTTAACCTGATGCAGTGCATGTCCGTATCCAACACGAACCCTTCAGTTCAAGGACACCTAGCAACACCCCAATTTTATGAGCCCACTACTAGATGTACTTGACATGCGAAGGTGCAACATCAGGAATGGAAAATTTCTTGATATTAACGAGGGATCTTTCTATCATTCTAACATGCATAGAAAACAAGAAACATAACAATCACAAATAAAACATATATTGTGAAATAGTATGGCTCCATCATGGATGTTCTTCCAGGTCAGCTCCGACTCTGATGACCATCTAGGAACTCCATCTTGTTTGTCACACCGGGACGCCAAGCCACCAACCTGATCTCTATTATCCAACTACTACAACTAGTAATGAATTTTGCATACAGTCACAAGTCGACACAGGTCGTTATACAATATAATGACAGCACTTTGGCTCCTGCCGGCTGACAAACATGACACGCAAGCCATGTATAATTTACACACATGCATCACATACACATGAGCCATAATATTCACATCAAACCTGCAAAACAAAGTTACGCATATAATCGCATTCTACCGGTTTGAGTGGTCGTGTACGAAATACAAAGTTACGCATGTAAGCGCCCACCGTTTTCGGAAATCACAGATCACATCTGAACTCCGATCACGCCGAATTTTCCGATCTGACCGATCTTATCGATCATCGCGAGTCCAATTCGGATTTACGTTTCACTGTTAACCCCGATGGCGGATACCGACCGGTAGGGGAGGTTGTGTCACGACCTCATCGACTTCGATCATCAGAAAACATAGCCACATCGATCCCCATGTGCAATTGATCTCATCAACCGTGCACACAGCCGATCTCATCAACGACAACAGATCTCATCTATCGCCTCCACATATCTAATATGCATCCAATCCGAATTCAAATCCTATAGCAGAGGCTCTGATACCACTGTTGGGTTCTATGGTAGGGTGCGTCGACTACAAATTAAAATTTTCCTACGCGCAGAACAACCAAGAACATGCTATGGGAGATGGATCACATATCGTTACCACTAGACGCGCAGTGCCGTGCAGCGGAAGAAGAGTTGGGCAGCGCATCCACATGGATCATCTCCTCCCCGTGTGATCTCCCTCGAACAGCCGGTCGTCGGTTCTCACGTACAGGTTCGCTTGAGCAGCGCAAGTGCACCGCCTCTAACGGTATCCGCGCGTGCAGGAGGAACACCATGCAGTGGACTACTAGGTCTGATCACACAGTCGGCGGTCGAGTGGAGGTGGCTATTTGCAACACATGCAAACTCTAGTCAGCGCCGAAGCGATCAATCGCATGAGTGTGCCGCACCCCTACTTTATATAGGCGTCCGTCGCGGGCTCAACACTTGGGCCTCGCACGGACCCTAAAGCCCAAAATCTGTTCGGCCTGGATCAGAGTCCGAGTAGGATCACTTCTGACTCGTGGAGTCTGACTGGGCCTCACAGGTTCCTTCCCTTAAGCGCGTGACCCCTTAGGTTCTCGTTCACTTGGTTGTGAGTCATATCACATCCGACTCGGCTAGTCGGCAGCGGCCTCTAGAAAAGCGTGCTGACTCCAAGTGTCTGATGAAGCTGGTTAGGTGAACCCGTACATCACACATCTGTTCCCTTTGCCACACGATATATATTCTCGGGCTCAAGGCGAGTATGTCATCCTTGTGCTAGACCGACCTCTTTCTCGTTCCAGTGAGGTCAACCACAAACCGGATTATCTCATAATCCTAATCGCATGGCCATGCTTATCTTGGTCGGATCACGTGAGGGGCCCAGAGTATATCTTTCCTGATCGGAGGGGCAAATCCCATCTTGCTCGACCATGTCTCGCAGCATGCGTCTGGACAAGCCCGAAACCTACCTTTGTAACTACCCAGTCACGAAGTAGCGTTTGTTTGGCCCAAAGCAAGTCTGTCACCATCCCGAGTACATGTGCCAGCTCAGGTCTTAGGGAATAGAACGTATGCTGTACTAGAGACTCACATATGACATATCGCCGCGTCTCATAGTTGGGTCTGTCTGATTCGGACCTTATCTCAACTCGAATCCGGCTACATCAAATCCGACCAGATCCTTCGAGTCCATATTATCCGATTAGCATCCAATGCTCCATGGCTAGTGAGACCAAGTCATCGACCGTGTCACATGCTAGTCTAGTCGGCTGCGCGTCCACACAGCCCTTTCGACTAGGGACCTTTTAGGACGTTCATCATACAATGCATAGTCCCACAAGCAAGTCATGTACTTCCTGATACACATCATTGATAATGTCCAATGACTATCTTTATTCATAAACACATAGGAAATATCATCATACATGATCGCCTCTAGGGCATATCTCCAACAGAGCACACACCCAATACCTCTCCTAGATGCGTCATAATATACATCAAAGCTTCGATAAATGTCTGGAAGCGTCAACACGGGTGCTCAGGTTAAACACGTCTTCAATTCATCAAAGCTCTTCTCACAGTCTTCAGACCATACAAACTTTTGGTCCTTCTTGAGCAGCTCTATCATTGGTTTAGTGATCTTGGAAAAGCCTTCAATGAATCGACGGTAATAACCAGCAAGCCCCAGAAAACTCCGGATCTCGATCATGGTCGTGGGTGCTGGCCATTTTAGCACATCCTTGACTTTACTTGGATCCGCAGCTATTCCTTCTGCTGAGAGAATATGCCCCAAGAATCCTACTTGGTTAAGCCAGAATTCGCACTTACTGAATTTTGCATATAACTGCTGATCACGGAGCCTTTGCAATACTACTCGGAGATGTTGTTTATGCTCTTCTTTTCCTTTAGAATATATAAGAATATCATCGATAAAGACCAGCACGAACTTGTCCAAGACGTCCATGAACACTTTGTTCATCGTATGCATGAAAAAGGCAGGGGCATTTGTCAGACTAAAAGACATGACTATGTATTCATACAGACCGTATCAAGTGGTGAATGCGGCCTTAGGAATATCTTCCTTCTTGATCTTGAGCTGATGGTACCCGGTTCTTAAATCAATCTTGGAAAATATTTGAGCTTTCAGTTGATCAAACAAATCATCAATCCTGGGGAGCGGATACTTGTTTTTGACAGTGATATCATTGAGCTGGCGGTAGTCTACACACATTCGAAGACTACCATCTTTCTTGTCCACAAATATGGCAGGTGATCCCCATGGTGAAGAACTGGGGCGGATGTACCCTTTCTTGAGCATCTCATCCAGCTGCTTCTTTAGCTCAACTAACTCAGATGAAGGCATATGGTAATATTTCTTGTATATGGGTGATGTCCCTGGCACAAGATCAATAGCAAACTCGAGCTCGCGATCGGGTGGCATTCCTGGCAATTCTTCCGGGAATACGTCAGGAAACTCACTGACCACTGGGATTAATTGCATACCTGAGGTTACAACTGTGAAGATCATATCCTTTTTAGGCATGGTTCTGCAAGCCACGAACTGCGCTGTCTGTCCTGTCGGATTTATTAAAGTGACTTCTCTGGTCGCACAATTGATACATAATTGATGCCTTGTTAGCCAATCCATTCCAAGTATGACATCCAACTTTGCTGATTCAATCGATACCAAGGTGGCAGGGAAGATAACTCCATGGATATTTATCTCCAAGCCACAGTATACCACATTTATTTTGAGTAGGGATCCTGGGGATTGTATCACCGTGAATTTCTCAAGAAGAGAGCTAGAAAGCTAGTTTTGGGCAACAAAACTCCGTGAGATAAAAGAATGGAAGCCCCAGAGTCAAATAAAATTGTTGCATGTATGTTATTAACAGTGAACATACCAATGACCACTTCGGGGTGTTCTTCAGCTTCTTCGGCGAAGAGGTGATGCACTTGCCCTTGGATAAGCTTCTGTGCGGGGAAAGATCCCATGTTGTTGACTTGTGGGTTGAGCGGGGTGTTGGACTTTCCGTTCTTGGGACACTGCCTTGCATAGTGCCCGGTTTGAGTGTAGGTGAAGCATGCGTTGCTACGCTAACAGTCTTCTCGCACAGGGTTGGTCGCAATATTCTTGACTCGGTTGTCGATCTTGTTGGTATTCAGCTGCCAAGTTGGCTTGAACTCAAAATAAGGTTGCTGCCAGGAACGAGCTTTCTGAACGGGTTGTATGTCTTTCTTGGGCTCGAATTTTTGCTTGCGGTCTTCATAAGCTGGCTAGTTACCATGGACGAGCTTATGTTCCCTTTCTGTGATAAGGGCCTTGTTCACCAAATTCTGGAAGTCTGGAAAGTCGAGCATGTTGAGTGTGCATCGGAGGTGCTGGTTGAGTTCTCCAAGGAATCGGTCTATCTTCCTTTCTTCGGTCGCCACATCATAAAGGGAATAATGAGCCAAGTGATTGAACTTGTTTAAATATTGACTTACTATCAGGTTCCCTTGGGTGAGAGATAGAAACTCACGCTGCTTGACCTTCATGATGCTGGCAGGAATGTGGTACTCGAGGAACTTTTCCATGAATTTATCCTAGGTGATCTCGTCGTCCGCTGGCCACATGGCTTTAGTATTATCCCACCATATAGTAGAGGCTCCGTCGAGATAATGAGTAGCGAATGTAACCTTATCAACTTCTTCGGTGCGAGCAATCTCCAGCTTCTTCTCAATGGTTTGTAGCAAATTGTTGGCTTCCATAGGATCAACAACTTGGTTGAAGCTGGGAGGCTTGGTCCTCTGAAAATCTAATAACTTGGAGTGATTGCCATTCTGATAGTTATTCTGACCCACCATAGTCTATACACTCTTCAGTAGTTCAAGCAAATCTTGGTTTCTCCTTTCTTTGAACATGCGCATAATCTACTCGGTGGTAGGTGGATGCGGCGGAGGAGAAGGTGGTGGATGATAACGTTCGGGGAATGCCCTACTTGTCTTGCGGAACGACGCACAGGAACATCGTCACCACCATGGCCGCTGCTGCCACGCCGAGTCATCGTATTTTTTTTCCCAATATGAACCATAAAGATGAGAAACATCCATAAACAAGGAAGAGAAGCGAGCGACAAATTCGAAAGAACGCGACGAAAAACCAAGGCGAATAAAAAGGGTCTGTAGGATCGAAAGTAGGTCTAGAGGGGGGTGATTAGACTACTTGACCGAATAAAAATCTAACCTTTTCCCAATTTTAGTTATGGGAAGATTTTAGCAAATTAGCACAAGTCAAGCAATCAACCTACACATGCAATTCTAAGAGTGTAGTAGCGGAAAGTAAAACATTGCGTATGAAGGTAAAAGGGAAGGGTTTGGAGAAGGAAAACACAATGTAGACACGGAGATTTTTGGTGTGGTTCCGATAGGTGGTGCTATCGTACATCCACGTTGATGGAGACTTCAACCCACAAAGGGTAACGGTTGCGCGAGTCCATGGAGGGCTCCACCTACGAAGGGTCCACGAAGAAGCAACCTTGTCTATCCCACCATGGCCATCGCCCATGAAGGACTTGCCTCACTCGGGTAGATATTCACGAAGTAGGCAATCTACTTGCCCTTACAAACTTCTTGGTTCAACACCACATCTTTGTCGGAGGCTCCCAAGCGACATGTAACCAATCTAGGAGACACCACTCTCCAAAAGGTAATAGATGGTGTGTTGATGATGAACTCCTTGCCCTTGTGCTTCAAATGATAGTCTCCCCAACTCTCAACTCTCTCTCACAGATTTTAGATATGGTGGAAAGAAGATTTGAGTGGAAATCAACTTGGGCAAGGCTAGAAATCAAGATTCTTGTGGTTGGATTGGAATGTCTTGATCTCAACACATGAGTATGTGGTTCTCTCTCAGAAAATGTGTAGTGAAAGTGTAGGCATGTTCTGATGGCTCTCTAACAAATGGAGAAGGGGGTGGAGGGGTATATATAGCCTCCACACAAAATCTAACCGTTGCACACATTTGACCCAACTCGGTCAAACCGAATAGAAGAACTCGGTGAGACCGATTCAGTTCAAAATGTGTACGTTAGGAATCTCGGTGGGACCGACTGGAACAACTCGGTAGGACCGATGTGCTAGGGCTAGGGCAGAACCTCATCTCGGTGAAGCGGATTGCTTGAACTCAGTGAGACCGGTTTCAGCAAAGAGCAAACAGAGAGTTGGTCAAGAAAACTCAATGGGACCGATTGCATATTTTGGTGAGACCGAAATACTGCAACAGGCAACAAAGAGTTTACAGGTCCATCTCAGTGAGACCAAGATCCATATCGGTGTGACCGAGGAGTTAGGGTTTCTGGTAGTGGCTATGTCAAATGAAGTTGGTGGCGCCGGCTGGATCATTTCAGTGGGGCCGAGTTTGACTTTGAGTTTTGGACATATTTGGAAATGACAAAGTGGTTGAGGGCTTTGGAGAAATATCACTAAGCACTTTGAGCAAGTAGACCATTAAGCAACACCTCATCCCCTTTTAATAGTATTGACTTCTCCTATGGACTCAATGTGATCTTGGATCACTGAAATTGAAATTAAGAGTCTTGAGCTTCTGCCAATATGTGTCCTTAGCATTTTTAGGGGTCCACATCTCTAGTCCATGCCATGCCAATCATTGAACTCTCTGAAATAATCAACTGGAATGATCATTAGTTCAATGAGCTATATGTTGTTATGAATTACTAAAACCACCCGGGGATTAGTTGCACTTTTAATCTCCCCCTTTTTGGTAATTAATGACAACATATAGATCAAAGCTTCGACAAATGATAACATGAATGAAATACAATGTCGCTCTGAGAAGTATGTGATACGCAAGAGCTTCCCCTAAATTTATGCATTATTTAGAATTTGCTTTTGAATGCAAATGCACAATAGATTAGGATCATGGGTCACTCTTCCATGTCACATACATCTTGGTGGAGCACATAAGAGTTGAATAACATGCACTCATCACCAAGATACAAGTGATTGATCATACACATATAATCATAGAGATAGACATGCAAGCACACATTAAGCATAGTATGATCAAACACACGATCACATAAGTATCTCACGAGCATAGCACAAATTGTAGCATAGGAATCAAACAACCAAAGTAGCAAGTAGCAAATAAAACCAACAAAAAAGCAAGACACACACACTCTCTCTCTCTCAGCCTATGATCTATACATTTTCTCCCCCTTTGGCAACAAGTTACCAAAAATCTTGAAAACATACAACGCTATACGACACTCTAAGCATAATCTCCGGGAGCTGCTGAAGGGGTCTTGTGGCATGCTGCTCCAGTGTGCGTAGATGGCGTGGAGAGGAGGGCATCTGCAAATGCCTCTGAAAAAGTATGTGGAGCTGGAGGAGTTGACACTGGAGATACAACTATGGCAGTGGCTGAAGGTGCTAAAAGAGTAGTTCTGGAGTCTCTGGCAACTGGCACAACCGATGATCTTTTTGCCCTTGGCACTCTCTGGAATGTGTTTGTCGTGCGTCTATCATCCCTGTCCTCAGCATCCTCTTGAAGCTTCTCCACAGTGGTTTGAATCTTAGTGACCTTCACATCTAGGTCATGGAACTTAGTCTCAATGATCCTCTCAAGGCTCTCCTTCTTTTGAGTTAAGGTGGCCAAGCTCTTCTCAATTCTCACGGTGGCCACAAGTAGAAAACTGATTTGATCTTGCTTGGTCTTGAGATTTGTAACTGAAGCTTCTGGGGCACTTGCTGCCTTTGCTGCTTTTGCAGCCTGTGCTTTCTCTATCTTCTCCTGCGCATCTGCACAAGTAGGATGTGAAGCATCCATGACAACCTCGTTGTCCTCAAAGTCTGGGCTCAGGGGAAGATGCTCTTTGTCCAGTAGATATGTCTCAGTCCCCATCTTGGAGTTGATCAACACTTGAATGTGAGGGGCATACCCACAAGATCTCTTCTGGTCTGCAACGGTTCTCTTCACAGTTTCTAAAATCAAGCTCATCATCTTGAATTTCTGTGGCACATCAAATAAGTGAAGCAAGTTGATGGAGTGACCACTAATCATCCTATGATCTCCTAACTTGGGCAATATAGTGTGCCTCAATATAGTGTTCATTGTGGTCAAGCCAGAGAGCAGATAGTAGATAGATCCAAGCATGTGAGTCTAGAAGGCTTTATCTGGAATAGGCTTGTACATATTAGCCATGGATTTGTGATCCTTCCGACGGTTTCCATACACATCAAGATCATTTTCTCCTTCTTCGGGGGCATTGATCAACCTGGCCCATTCAGAGATTCACTACTACAGGATGCTGCTAACGCGACACTACGATCAGAGACCCTTTGACGAAACTATGTGCGATGCATTAATCGCAAACGATGATGTAAAAACGTCAAAAAGATGCAAAACGTTTGCAATGGCAGAGACATCAAACACGGTTCTGATTTTAGTTGTGTGTGCGATGCAGGGCACACGGTTGATCCATCCGAACTGTTTGCGATGAGACAGAACAAAGAAACAGGCAGCCATATCAAGGTGTGTGCGATATACGCCATACAGTTCACTCAGATGAACTGTTTGCTATTAGGGAGTGCAACGGAAACGGTTAGCTAGATCAAGGTGTGTGTGATATACATCATACGGTTCACTAGGACAATCAGTTTTCGATTAGGGAACACAACAAAAATGGTTCAACTTAACAAGATGTGTGTGATATGCGGCATACAGTTCACATAGATGAACTGTTTGCGATGAGCCAAAAGAACACAAACGAGTCGTGTAAACAAGATGTGTGTGATACGCGTCAAACAATCGACTCGGATGAACTGTTTGCGATGAGAAATTACAACACAGACGGTTACTACAGTTAATTCGTGTGCGATTCTGTGTGTACAAAAAACTTTGAAAATTGCAAACTAGTTGCTTGCGGTGGCTAGGAGTATCGCACACGATGCCTCTGCGAGTACCCGTGTGCGATGATTAGTAAGTTACACATACGTTTCCTTATGTTAACACGTGTGTGAATTTGCAATATGGACAGTTAATATGCAAATGCCTTCTGGACATCGGGCACACACTTAAACTCAATGAACTGTGTACGATACTAATACTTTCCATGAAAATTTAAGAACTTGGCTAACAACATTTGAGTAACATATATATAGTGGTTACACTGTTTGACAAAAGAGGGATCTTGGTAACACGGTTTTGACAACCATATGGTCAATATCTACATACTTAACATAGTAACAACTATCATATTTTAAGAGGCTGAGGGCCAACAACCATATGGTCCATATCTACATACTTCACATAGTAACAGCTAGCACATTTTAAGAGGCTGAGGGCCAACAACCACAACTATCCACTGGAAGCAGCTTGATCACGATGACTCGACATTTCGTCAATGAAAAGGAAGAGCCTCTTGTGCCTTGGTAGAGCATGAGTAGAACAGTGTCTCCAATTTTCCAATATGGATGCATTGCCACGACAAGCGAGAATTTGTTAATTTGAATGGTTCCATTTCTGCGGAAAATGCAGTACCTTGCAATCACTTTGGTGTTATTAGCAGGCACGAGTATAATTCGACCACTCCGGGAAATCAATCCAGGAACTGCTACAACGGGCAATTTCTATTGAAATGTAGAATAAAAACTAATTGTAACATATCGTTGAAGATATATATAGTTTATGAGCATCAACATAAAAATAAGACTTTGTACCAGCGTTTTGTGCACACAATTGGTCTTGTTCAATGTGTGCACCATAGGTATAATTAATCCCATCCAAAATCCAGCGTTCATACGCTGTGCTATCTCTGTCAGATTATCAACAAAGCTTATGACATGCTTCAAGTCCTTCTAGTGAAATTTGGTACGCTTAGTAACATACAGATCGTTCACTATGCATCCAACATATCCTGCTTAAAGGTGGAAAGGTATTATTTATTCATAGCATGGTAGAAGAATATATCGTGCGCATAAATTGGTAAATATAATTTGTTACTGCCTAGGAATAGAGTCAGAAAATGAAATTACAATTGGTTGCTTAAATAGTGATAAATTAGTTAGAACAAATACGCCAATTTTGCTAAGTAATATGCCAACATGGAGAAAGTTCAAAGGACCCTAACCTCGATCACACTTTGATCGGCTGATGACGTTGGGGAAGTAAACATCCATGTTAATTAGACCAGGTTGTGGTGCACGCACTAGAATTTTATTGCCAGCTTTCAGTTCATAACACTTAGACATTTTTTCCAAAGGTCCGCATCAAAATAGGAGTGACCATCTTTTTCAAGTTTTGTGCTAACCGCCATTATAAATCCATGTTGCGTTGTCAATATGACATCCATGGAGTCATCAACAAAGTAAAGCCCAAGATTTCCTTCTACTCATGTTCTTGTAAAGCAAGGGATGTACCGTTTGAAATGAAAATTAAGATCGTAAATTAGATATATTGAAATAACAGAGCAATATGCAAATATGGGAGTAACTGATAGAATAGATTAATATATAGATGAAAGCAAAGTACAAAAATATATAATTAAAAATAGATAATGTAACAAAGATTTGATGCAAATATGAGAGTAACTGAATGAATAATACATCTTATATTTGCCTAATATAGGGGGGAAAATCGGCTTCGACATCGCTGCATGTGGCACTATATCTTTTATCCAAATGTAGCAACAGACGGTATATGTTCACAAATTTAGGCCATGTGGACCGTGATAGGTTGAGATTGAACATACCGAGCGCTCCCTGAAGTCATCCGGAATGGTGAGATAGAACTTCGTTTCCGATTGGCCGCGACCACACTTGCCAAATTTGTGCTCGCACTATGGACACATGAATAAAAACCCTCGAATCAGCTAGAAGAAAAATGAATCCAAGGCAATTTTTGCTGGTTGATTTACAACGACGGACGGATTATGATAAGATATGAGTGAATATTTCTCTAACTTGATTACCTTCTCCATGAGAAAAATCCCTGACCCAATCCCGCAGAAAACCCCAATCAACCAAAGCCTAGAATGTCGGTGCAGATAGGCGGCGGAAAGCGGTAGGGGCGAAATCCCGTGCCGTTGGGAGCGCGACCTCCGCCGCTGACGACAGCCATCGACCTTAGGGTGGCCGCCGCGATAGAAGTTGAAGAGGTGCATAGTTGCGGAGGAGTCCGCGGCGAGTGGGTAGGGACGAATTGGGCGAGGGTTTCTTTTTTCCTTTTGTATGTGTGGGTGAACACACATAGTTCGCAAAGGCGACGGAGATGAATCGTGTGCGATAGTAAATCACTGAGATTGAAGGGGAATCCAAATTTCCTTTGTCCTTTGTGAAGGAAATATGCCTTAGAGGCAATAATAAAGTTATTATTTATTTCCTTATGTCATGATAAATGATTATTATTCATGCTAGAATTGTATTAACCGGAAACATAATACATG
Source organism: Triticum urartu (assembly GCF_003073215.2). Classification (NCBI taxonomy): domain Eukaryota; kingdom Viridiplantae; phylum Streptophyta; class Magnoliopsida; order Poales; family Poaceae; genus Triticum; species Triticum urartu. The sequence goes on from NC_053025.1 coordinate 40,257,886, forward strand.
TGTGAATACATAGACAAACAGAGTGTCACTAGTATGCCTCAACTTGACTAGCTCGTTAATTGAAGATGGTTATGTTTCCTAACCATAAACAAAAGAGTTGTTATTTGATTAACGGGATCACATCATTAGAATAATGATGTGATTGACAGGACCCATTCCGTTAGCTTAGCACCCGATCGTTTATTACGTTGCTATTGCTTTCTTCATGACTTATACATGTTCCTATGACTATGAGATTATGCAACTCCCGTTTGCCGGAGGAACACTTTGTGTGCTACCAAACGTCACAACGTAACTGGGTGATTATAAAGGAGCTCTACAGGTGTCTCCAAAGGTACATGTTGGGTTGGCGTATTTCGAGATTAGGATTTGTCACTCCGATTGTCGGAGAGGTATCTCTGGGCCCTCTCGGTAATGCACATCACTTAAGCCTTGCAAGCATTGCAACTAATGAGTTAGTTGTAGGATGATGTATTACGGAACGAGTAAAAAGACTTGCCGGTAACGAGATTGAACTAGGTATTGAGATACCGACGATCGAATCTCGGGCAAGTAACATACCGATGACAAAGGGAACAACGTATGTTGTTATGTGGTCTGACCGATAAAGATCTTCGTAGAATATGTGGGAGCCAATATGAGCATACAGGTTCCGCTATTGGTTATTGACCGGAGACGTGTCTCAGTCATGTCTACATTGTTCTCGAACCCGTAGGGTCCGCACGCTTAAGGTTTCGATGACAGTTATATTATGAGTTTATGCTTTTTGATGTACCGAAGTTTGTTCGGAGTCCCGGATGTGATAACGGACATGACGAGGAGTCTCGAAATGGTCGAGACATAAAGATTGATATATTGGAAGCCTATATTTGGATATCGGAAGTGTTCCGGGAGAAATCGGGATTTTACCGGAGTACCGGGAGGTTACCGGAACCCCCCGGGAGGTATATGGGCCTTAGTGGAAGAGAGGAGAGGTGGCCAGGGCTGGGCCGCACGCCCCTCCCCCCTAGTCCGAATAGGACAATGAGAGGGGGGCGGCACCCCCCCTTCCTTCTCTCTCTCCTATTTCCCCCTTCCCGAATCCTATTCCAACTAGGAAAGGGGGGAATCCTACTCCCGGTGGGAGTAGGACTTCACACCTGGCGCGCCTCTCCTAGGGCTGGCCTCCTCCCCCCTTGCTCCTTTATATACGGGGGCAGGGGGGCACCTCTAGACACACAAGTTGACCCACGTGATCATATTCTTAGCCGTGCGCGGTGCCCCTTCCACCATAATCCTCGATAATATTGTAGCGGTGCTTAGGCGAAGCCCTGCGACGGTAGTACATCAAGATCGTCACCACGCCGTCGTGCTGACGAGAACTCTTCCCCGACACTTTGCTGGATCGGAGTCTGGGGATCGTCATCGAGCTGAACGTGTGCTAGAACTCGGAGGTGCCGTAGTTTCGGTGCTTGATCGGTCGGGCCGTGAAGACGTACGACTACATCAACCGCATTGTGCTAACGCTTCCGCTGTCGGTCTACGAGGGTACATAGGCAACACTCCTCCCCTCTCGTTGCTATGCATCACCATGATCTTGCGTGTGCGTAGGAAATTTTTTGAAATTACTACGAAACCCAACAGTGGCATCCGAGCCTAGGTTATTTATGTTGATGTTATATGCACGAGTAGAACACAAGTGAGTTGTGGGCGATATAAGTCATACTGCTTACCAGCATGTCATACTTTGGTTCGGCGGTATTGTTGGACGAGACGACCCGGACCAACCTTACGCGTACGCTTACGCGAGACCGATTCCCTCGACGTGCTTTGCACATAGATGGCTTGCGGGTGTCAGTTTCTCCAACTTTAGTTGAACCGAGTGTGGCTACGCCCGGTCCTTGCGAAGGTTAAAATAGCACCAACTTGACAAACTATCGTTGTGGTTTTGATGCGTAGGTAAGATTGGTCCTTGCTTAAGCCCGTAGCAGCCACGTAAAACTTGCAACAACAAAGTAGAGGACGTCTAACTTGTTTTTGCAGGGCATGTTGTGATGTGATATGGTTAAGACATGATGAGATATAAGTTGTTGTATAAGATGATCATGTTTTGTTGAAGTTATCGGCAACTGGCAGAAGCCTTATGGTTGTCTCTTTATTGCATAAGATGCAAGCGCCAAATAATTGCTTTACTTTATTGCTATGCGATAGCAATAGTTGCAAGAGCAGTAGTTGGCGAGACGACCATGTGACGACACATTGATATAGATCAAGATGATGGAGATCATGGTGTCATGCCAGTGACGATGGAAATCATGACGATACTTTGGAGTTAGAGATCAAAGGCACAAGATGATGATGGCCATATCATGTCACATATTTTGATTGCATGTGATGTTTATCTTTTATGCATCTTATCTTGCTTTGATTGACGGTAGCATTTTAAGATGATCTCTCGCTAATTATCAAGAAGTGTTCTCCCTAAGTATGCACCATTGCGAAAGTTCTTCATGCTGAGACACCACGTGATGATCGGGTGTGATAGGCTTTATGTTCAAATACAACGGGTGCAAAACAGTTGCACACGCGGAATACTCAGGTTATACTTGACGAGCCAAGCATATACAGATATGGCCTCGGAACACGGAGACCGAAAGGTCGAGCATGAATCATATAGTAGATATGATCAACATAGTGATGTTCACCAATGAAGCTACTCCATCTCACGTGATGATCGGACATGGTTTAGTTGATTTGGATCACGTAATCACTTAGAGGATTAGAGGGATGTCTATCTAAGTGGGAGTTCTTAAGTAATATGATTAATTGAAGTTTAATTTATCATGAACTTAGTCCTGGTAGTATTAGCATATCTATGTTGTAGATCAATAGCTCGCGTTGTTGTTTTCATATGTTTATTTTGATATGTTCCTAGAGAAAATTGTGTTGAAAGATGTTAGTAGCAATGATGCGGATTGGATCCGTGATCTAAGGTTTATCCTCATTGCTGCATAGAAGAATTATGTCCTTGATGCACCGCTAGGTGATGGACCTATTGCAGGAGCAGATGCAGACATTATGAACGTTTGGCTAGCTCAATATGATGACTACTTGATAGTTTCGTGCACCATGCTTAACGTCTTAGAATCGGGACTTCAAAGACGTTTTGAACGTCATGGACCATATGAGATGTTCCAGGAGTTGAAGTTAATATTTCAAGCAAATACCCGAGTTGATAGATATGAAGTCTCCAACAAGTTCTATAGCTAAAAAGATGGAGGAGAATCGCTCAACTAGTGAGCATGTGCTCAGATTGTCTGAGTACTACAATCGCTTGAATCAAGTGGGAGTTAATCTTCCAGATAAGATAGTGATTGACAGAATTCTCTAGTCACCATCACCAAGTTAGTAGAACTTCGTGATGAACTATGATATGCAAGGGATAACGGAAACGATTCCCAAGCTCTTCGTAATGCGGAAATTGATGAAGGTAGAAATCGAGAAAAACATCAAGTGTTGATGGTAGACAAGACCACTAGTTTCAAGAAAAGGGCAGAGGGAAGAAGGGGAACTTCAAGAAGAACAACAAGCAATTTGCTGCTCAAGTGAAGAAGCCCAAGTCTGGTCCTAAGCCTGAGACTAAGTGTTTCTACTGCAAAGGGACTGGTCACTGGAAGCGGAACTACCCCAAGTGATTGGCAGATAAGAAGGATGGCAAAGTGAACATAAGTATATTTGATATACATGTTATTGATGTGTACTTTACTAGTGTTTATAGCAACCCCTCGGTATTTGATACTAGTTCAGTTGCTAAGATTAGTAACTCGAAACGGGAGTTGCAGAATAAACAGAGACTAGTTAAGGGTGAAGTGACGATGTGTGTCGGAAGTGGTTCCAAGATTGATATGATCATCATCGCACACTCCCTATACTTTCGGGATTAGTGTTGAACCTGAATAAGTGTTATTTGGTGTTTGCATTGAGCATGAATATGATTTGATCATGTTTATTGTAATACGGTTATTCATTTAAGTAAGAGAATAAATTGTTGTTCTGTTTACATGAATAAAACCTTATATGGTTACACACCCAATGAAAATAGTTCGTTGGATCTTGATCGTAGTGATACACATAATCATAATATTGAAACCAAAAGATGCAAAGTTAATAATGATAGTGCAACTTATTTGTGGCACTGCCGTTTAGGTCATATTGGTGTAAAGCGCATGAAGAAACTCCATGCTGATGGATTTTTGGAATCACTTGATTATGAATCAGTTGATGCTTGCAAACCATGCCTCATGGGCAAGATGACTAAAACGCCGTTCTCCGGAACTATGGAGCGAGCAACTGACTTATTGGAAATAATACATACTGATGTATGAGATCCGATGAGTGTTAAGGCTCGTGGCGGGTATCATTATTTTCTGACCTTCACAGATGATTTGAGCAGATATGGGTATATCTACTTAATGAAACACAAGTCTGAAATATTTGAAAAGTTCAAAGAATTTCAGAGTGGAGAATCATCGTAACAAGAAAATAAAAGTTTCTACGATATGATCGCAGAGGTAAAATATTTGAGTTACAAGTTTGGCCTTCAGTTAAAACAATGTGAAATAGTTTCACTACTCACGCCACCTAGAACACCACAGCATAATGGTGTGTCCGAACATCATAACCATACTTTATTAGATATGGTGCGATCTATGATGTCTCTTACCGATCTACCACTATCGTTTTGGGGTTATGCATTAAAGACAGTTGCATTCACGTTTAAAAGGGCACCATTTAAGTCCATTGAGACGACACAATCTGAATTGTGGTTTGGCAAGAAACCAAAGTTGCCGTTTCTTAAAGTTTGGGGTTGTGATGCTTATATGAAAAAATTTCATCCTGATAAGCTCAAACCCAAATCGGAGAAATATGTCTTCATAGGATACCCAAAGGAGACTGTTGGGTACACCTTCTATCACATATCCGAAGGCAAATTATTCATTGCTGAGAATGGATCCTTTCTAGAGAAGGAGTTTCTCTTGAAAGAAGTGAGTGGGAGGAAAGTAGAACTTGATGAGGTAACTGTACCTACTCCCTTATTGGAAAGTAGTTCATCACAGAAATCGGTTCCTGTGACTACTAGACCGATTAGTGAGGAAGCTAATGATGATGATCATGTAACTTCAGATCAAGTTACTACCGAACCTCGTAGGTAAACCAGAGTGCGATCTGCACCAGAGTGGTACAGTAATCCAGTTCTGGAGGTCATGTTACTTGACCATGACGAGCCTACGAACTATGAGGAAGCGATGATGAGCCTAGATTCCGCGAAATGGCTTGAGGCCATGAAATCTGAGATGAGATCCATGTATGAGAACAAAGTATGGACTTTGATTGACTTGCCCAATGATCGGCGAGCCATTGAGATTAAATGGATCTTCAAAAGGAAGACGGACGCTGATAGTAGTGTTACGGTCTACAAAGATAGAATTGTCGCAAAAAGGTTTTCGACAAGTTCAAGGTGTTGACTACGATGAGAGTTTCTCACTCGTATCTATGCTTAAATCTGTCCGAATCATGTTAGCAATTGCCGCATTTTATGAAATCCGGCAAATGGATAAACAAAACTACATTCCTTAATGGATTTATTAAAGAAGAGTTGTATATGATACAACCAGAAGGTTTTGTCAATCCTAAAGGTGCTAACAAAATGTGCAAGCTCCAGCGATCCATCTATGGACTAGTGCAAGCATCTCGGAGTTGGAATATGCGCTTTGATGAGATGATCAAAGCATATAGTTTTATACAGACTTGCGGTGAAGCCTATATTTACAAGAAAGTGAGTGGGAGCACTACAACATTTCTGATAAGTATATGTGAATGACATATTGTTGATCGGAAATAATGTAGAATTATTCTACAAAGCATAAAGGAGTGTTTTCAAAGAAGTTTTTCAAAGAAAGACCTCGGTGAAGCTGCTTACATATTAAGCATCAAGATCTATAGAGATAGATCAAGACGCTTGATAAATTTTTTCAATGAGTACATACCTTGACAATATTTTGAAGTAGTTCAAAAATGGAACAGTCAAAGAAAGAGTTCTTGGCTGTGTTACAAGGTGTGAAATTGAGTAAGACTCAAAGCCCGACCACGGAAGAAGATAGAAAGAGAATGAAAGTCATTCCCTATGCCTCAGCCATAGGTTCTATAAAGTATGCCATGCTGTGTACCAGATCTATTGTATACCCTACACTGTGTTAAGCAAGGGAGTAAAATAGTGATCTAAGAGTAGATCACTGGACAGCGGTCAAAATTATCCTTAGTGGAATAAGGAAATATTTCTCAATTATGGAGGTGACAAAAGGTTCGTCGTAAAAAGTTACGTCGATGCAAGTTTTGAGACAGATCTGGATGACTCTAAGTCTCGATCTAGATACATATTGAAAGTGGGAGCAATTAGCTAGAGTAGCTCCGTGCAGAGCATTGTAGACATAGAATTCGCAAAATACTTACGGATCTGTATGTGACAGACCCGTTGACTAAAATTATCTCACAAGCAAAACATGATCACACCTTAGTACTCTTTGGGTGTTAATCACATAAACAATGTGAACTAGATTACTGACTCTAGTAAACCCTTTGGGTATAGGTCACATGACGATGTGAACTATGGGTGTTAATCACATGGTGATGTGAACTATTAGTGTTGAATCACATGGCGATGTGAACTAGATTATTGACTCTAGTGCAAGTGGGAGACTGAAGGAAATATGCCCTAAAGGCAATAATAAAGTTATTATTTATTTCCTTATATCATGATAAATGTTTATTATTCATGCTAGAATTGTATTAACCGGAAACATAATACATGTGTGAATACATAGACAAACAGAGTGTCACTAGTATGCCTCTACTTGACTAGCTCGTTAATCGAAGGTGGTTATGTTTCCTAACCATAAACAAAAGAGTTGTTATTTGATTAACGGGATCACATCATTAGAAGAATGATGTGATTGACATGACCCATTCCATTAGCTTAGCACCCGATCGTTTACTACGTTGTTATTGCTTTCTTCATGACTTATACATGATCCTATGACTATGAGATTATGCAACTCCCGTTTGCGGGAGGAACACTTTGTGTGCTACCAAACGTCACAACGTAACTGGGTGATTATAAAGGAGCTCTACAGGTGTCTCCAAAGGTACATGTTGGGTTGGCGTATTTCAAGATTAGGATTTGTCACTCCGATTGTCGGAGAGGTATCTCTGGGCCCTCTCGGTAAAGCACATCACTTAAGCCTTGCAAGCATTGCAACTAATGAGTTAGTTGTAGGATGATGTATTATGGAATGAGTAAAGAGACTTGCCGGTAACGAGATTGAACTAGGTATTGAGATACCGACAATCGAATCTCGGGCAAGTAACATACCGATGACAAAGGGAACAACGTATGTTGTTATGCGGTCTGACCGATAAAGATCTTCGTAGAATATGTGGGAGCCAATATGAGCATCCAGGTTCCGCTATTGGTTATTGACCGGAGACGTGTCTCGGTCATGTCTACATTGTTCTCGAACCCGTAGGGTTCGCACGCTTAAGGTTTCGATGACAGTTATATTATGAGTTTATGCTTTTTGATGTACCGAAGTTTGTTCGGAGTCCCGGATGTGATCACGGACATGATGAGGAGTCTCGAAATGGTCGTGACATAAATATTGATATAATGGAAGCCTATATTTGCATATCGGAAGTATTCCGGGCGAAATCGGGATTTTACCGGAGTACCCGGAGGTTACCGAAACCCCCCGGGAGGTATATGGGCCTTAGTGGGCTTTAGTGGAAGAGAGGAGAGGTGGCCAGGGCTGGGCCACGCGCCCCTCCCCCCTAGTCCGAATAGGACAAGGAGAGGGGGGCGGCGCCGCCCTTCCTTCTCTCTCTCCTCTCCCCCCCTTCCCGAATCCTATTCCAACTAGGAAAGGGGGGGAATCCTACTCCCGGTGGGAGTAGGACTCCACACCTAGCGCGCCTCTCCTAGGGCCGGCCTCCTCCCCCCTTGCTCCTTTATATACGGGGGCACCTCTAGACACACAAGTTGACCCACGTGATCATATTCTTAGCCGTGTGCGGTGCCCCCTTCCACCATAATCCTCGATAATATTGTAGCGGTGCTTAGGCGAAGCCCTGCGACGGTAGTATATCAAGATCATTATCACGCTGTCGTGCTGACGGAACTCTTCCCCGACACTTTGTTGGATCGGAGTCCAGGGATCGTCATCGAGCTGAACGTGTGCTAGAACTCGGAGGTGCCGTAGTTTCGGTGCTTGATCGGTCGGGCCGTGAAGACGTACGACTACATCAACCGCGTTGTGCTAACGCTTCCGCTATCGGTCTATGAGGGTACGTAGGCAACACTCTCCCCTCTCGTTGCTATGCATCACCATGATCTTGCGTGTGCGTAGGAATTTTTTTTGAAATTACTACGTTCCCCAACACTTTGTCCATGAGTTTTTTCTACGATGAACATAAACCCTGCAAATCACCCTGTTCAAATTTGGCACTTTTCCAGGTTCATTTATAATATGTAGGGGATTATGTGAATTTTCTAGGTCTTAATGCACATAATTCAAATTCAAACAATCGGTGCATGAAAAGGAGCACAAGAACAGTCTGGAAAACCATGATCGTGCTATTTAGTAAATTCTCATGCCTTTCACAAGGATGTTGGGGAACGTAGTAATTTAAAAAAATTCCTACGCACACGCAAGATTATGGTGATGCATAGCAACAAGAGGGGAGAGTGTTGTCCACATACCCTCATAGACCGTAAGAGGAAGCGTTATGAAAAAGCGGTTTATGTAGTCGTACGTCTTCACGATCGACCGATCCTAGTACCGAACGTACGACACCTCCGTGATCTGTACACGTTTGGCTCAGTGACGTCCCACAAACTCACGCTCCAGTAGAGCTTCGAGGGAGAGCTTCGTCAGCACGACGGCATGATGACGGTGATGATGAAGTTACCAGCGCAGGGCTTCGCCTAAGCACTACAATGATATGACCGAGGTGGAATATGGTGGAGGGGGACACTGCACACGGCTTGGAACAATCAACTTGTGTGTTCTAGGGTGCCACCTGCCCCCGTATATAAAGGAGCAAGGGGGAGGCCGGACGGCCCTTGGTGCGCCCAAGGAGAGGAGGAATCCTCCTCCTTGTAGGAGTAGGATTCATCCTTTCCTAGTACTACTAGGAAGGGGGAATGGGGAAGGAAGGAAAGGGAGAGGGAGAGGGAAAGAGGGGCTACGCCCCCTCCCCTAGTCCTATTCGGACTCCCCTTGGGGGGGCGCCACCTCCTGGGCTGCTGCCCTCTCTCTCCCCTAAGGCCCACTAAGGCCCAATACTTCCCTGGGGGTTCCGGTAACCCCTCCAGCACTCTGGTTTTCTCCAAAATCACCCGAAACACTTCCGGTGTCCGAATATAGCCATCCGACATATCGATCTTTATGTCTCGACCATTTCGAGACTCCTTGTCATGTCCGTGATCATATCCGGGACTCCGAACTACCTTCGGTACATCAAAACTTATAAACTCATAATACCGATCGTCACCGAACGTTAAGCGTGCGGACCCTACGGGTTCGAGAACTATGTAGACATGACCGAGACTCACTTCCGATCAATAACCAATAGCGAAACCTAGATGCTTGTATTGGTTCCTACATATTCTACAAAGATCTTTATTGGTCAAACCGCATAACAACATACGTTGTTCCCTTTGTCATCGGTATGTTACTTGCCCGAGATTTGATCATCGGTATCTCAATACCTAGTTCAATCTCGTTATCGGCAAGTCTCTTTACTCGTTCTGTAATGCATCATCCTACAACTAACTCATTAGTCACAATGCTTGCAAGGCTTATAGTGATGTGCATTACCGAGAGGGCCCAGAGATACCTCTCCGATACTCGGAGTGACAAATCCTAATCTCGATCTATGCCAACTCAACAAACACCATTGGAGACACCTATAGAGCACCTTTAGAATCACCCAGTTACGTTGTGACGTCTGGTAGCACACAAAGTGTTCCTCCGGTATTCGGGAGTTGCATGATCTCATAGTCACAGGAACATGTATAAGTTATGGAGAAAGCAATAACAACAAACTAAACGATCATCGTGCTAAGCTAACGGATGGGTCAAGTCAATCACATTATTCTCTAATGATGTGATCCCGTTAATCAAATGACAACTCATGTCTATGGTTAGGAAACATAACCATCATTGATTCAACGAGCTAGTCAAGTAGCGGCAAACTAGTGACACTCTGTTTGTCTATGTATTCACACATGTACTAAGTTTCCGGTTAATACAATTCTATCATGAATAATAAACATTTATCATGATATAAGGAAATATAAATAACAACTTTATTATTGCCTCTAGGGCATATTTCCTTCAGTCTCCCACTTGCACTAGAGTCAATAATCTAGTTCACATCGTCATGTGATTTAACACCAATAGTTCACATCTTTATGTGATTAGTTCACATCTCCATGTGACTAACACCCAAAGGTTTTACTAGAGTCAATAATCTAGTTCACATCGCTATGTGATTAACACCCAAAGAGTGGTCATCTTTTGCTTGTGAGAGAAACTTAGTCAACGGGTCTGCCACATTCAGAGCCGTATGTATTTTGCAAATTTTCTATGTCTACAATGCTTTGCACGGAGGTACTCTAGCTAATTGCTCCCACTTTCGATATGTATCTGTATCGAGACTTAGAGTCATCCAGATCGGTGTCAAAGCTTGCATCAACGTAACTCTTTACGATGAACTCTTTGTCACCTCCATAACCGAGAAACATTTACTGATTCCACTAAGGATATTTTTGACTGCTGTCTAGTGATCCACTCTTGGATCACTATTGTACCCTCTTGCCAAACTTATGGTGAGGTACACAATAGGTCTGGTACACAACATATCATACTTTTCATTCTCTTTCTATTTTCTGCCGTGGTCGGGTTTTGAGTCTTTACTTAACTTCACACCTTGCAACACAGGCAAAAACTCCCCCTTTGACTTTTCCATTTTGAACTACTTCAAAATCTTGTCAAGGTATGTACTCATTGAAAATATATCAAGTGTCTTGATCTATCTCTATAGATCTTGATGCTCAATATGTAAGTAGCTTCATATTGAGGTCTTTCTTTGAAAAACTCTTTCCAAACACTCCTTTATGCTTTCCAGAAAATTCTACATTATTTCCGATCAACAATATGTCATTCACATATACTTATTAGAAATGCTGTAGTGCTCCCACTCACTTTCTTATAAATATAGGCTTCACCACAAGTCTGTATAAAACCATATGCTTTGATCACTTTATCAAAGTATATATTCCAACTCCGGGATGCTTGCACCAGTCCATAGATGGATCGTTGGAGCTTGCACACTTTGTTAGCACCTTTAGGATTTATAAAACCTTCTTGTTGCATCATATACAACTCTTCTTTAAGAAATCCATTAAGGAATGCAGTTTTGACATCCATTTGCCAGATTTCATAAAATGTGGCAATTGCTAACATGATTCGGACAGACTTAAGCATCACTACGAGTGAGTAAATCTCATCGTAGTCAACATCTTTAACTTGTCGAAAACCTTATGCGACAACTCGAGCTTTGTAGATAGTAACACTACTATCAGTGTCTGTCATCCTCTTGAAAATCCATTTATTCTTAATGGATCACCGATCAACGGGCAAGTCAATCAAAGTCCATACTTTCTTCTAATACATGGATCTCATCTCAGGTTTCATGGCTTCAAGCCATTTCACGGAATCTGGGCTCATCATCGCTTCCTCATAGTTCGTAGGGTCGTCATGGTCAAGTAACATGACCTCCAGAACAGGATTACTGTACCACTCTGCGCGGAACGTATTCTGGTTGACCTACGAGGTTCGGTAGTAACTTGATATGAAGTTTCATGATCATCATCATTAACTTCCTCACTAATTGGTGTAGGAATCACTAGAACTAATTTCGGTGATGAACTACTTTCCAATTCGGGAGAAGGTATAATTACCTCATCAAGTTTTACATTCCTCCTAATCACTTGTTTTGAGAGAAAATTCTCTAGAAAGGATCCATTCTTAGCAACGAATATCTTGCCTTCGGATCTATGATAGAAGGTGAGGGAGTCCTGGATTAGGGGGTCTCCGGACAGTCGGACTATATCCTTTGGCCGGACTGTTGGACTATGAAGATACAAGATTGAAAACTTCGTCTCGTGTCTGGATGGGACTCTACTTGGCGTGGAAGGCAAGCTAGGCAATACGGATATGTATATCTCCTCCCTTGTAACCGACCTTGTGTAACCCTAGCCCCCTCCGGTGTCTATATAAACCGGAGGGTTTAGTCCGTAGGACAACATACAATCATACCATAGGCTAGCTTCTAGGGTTTAGCCTCTATGATCTCGTGGTAGATCAACTCTTGTAATACTCATATCATCAAGAACAATCAAGCAGGACGTAGGGTATTACCTCCATCAAGAGGGCCCGAACCTGGGTAAACATTGTGTCCCCTGCCTACTGTTACCATCCGCCTTAGACGCACAGTTCGGGACCCCCTACCCGAGATCCGCCGGTTTTGACACCGACATTGGTGCTTTCATTGAGAGTTCCACTATGCCGTCACCATAAGGCTCAATGGATCCTTCGATCATCAGTAACGATGCGGTCCAGGGTGAGGTTTTCCTCCCCGGACAGATCTTCGTATTCGGCGGCTTCGCACTGCGGGCCAATTCGCTTGGCCATCTGGAGCAGATCGAGAGCTACGCCCCTGGCCATCAGGTCAGATTTGGAAACTTGAATTACACGGCCGACATTCGCAGAGACTTGATCTTCGACGGATTCGAGCCCATGTCGGACGCGCCGCACAGTCGCGACGAGCATGAAGTAACCCTCCCGTCGGACAATGTTCGGGAGATCGCATCTGCAACTACTCCGGCCATTAATCCGGAGCAAGTCACGCCATCCAAGAGCGGAGGGATGGACCCTTCCATGGAGGCCGCACTCTTAGTGGCGATAGAGCCGGATACTGACTTCACCCCTTACGAGAGCCGTGTCGCCGAACCACTGGATTCATCTCCGGCCACGGACTCCGAGCCGCTTACATCCGTACCCGTCGAATCTGACTGGGCGCCGATCATGGAGTTCACCTCCGCGGATATCTTTCAGCACTCGCCCTTTGGCGATGTGCTAAATTCATTAAGGTCTCTCTCCCTATCAGGAGAACCTTGGCTGAACTATGTCCGGCTAGAATGGGATGCAGACGATGAAGAAATTCGCTGCCCACCCACCACCCACTTAGTAGCCACTGTCGACGACTTAACCGGCATGCTCGACTTCGACTCGGAGGACTTCGACGGTATGGACGACGACGCCGGAGACGAACAGGAACCACCGCCCACAGGGCGCTGGACCGCCACCTCAGCATATGATATATACATGGTGGACACCCCCAAAGAAGGCAATGGCGACGAGACAATAGAGGATGACCCCTCCAAGAAGCAACCCAAACGCCGACGTCAGCGGCGCCGCTCTAAGTCCCGCCACAACAAGAGCAGTGATACCGGCACAGGAGATACTAACACTCCGGATAGTGCCGAAGACAACAACAATCCCCTCCAGCGCGATGTAGAGCCGGAGGACGAACAAGCTAGCCCCCCAAAGCGGGCAGCAGATGGAGAACCGGAGAGGATAATTACATGCCTCTCTCCGAAGATGAGGCGAGCCTCGGCGACGAAGAATTTATCGTGCCTGAGGACCCCGTCGAGCAAGAGCACTTCAAGCGCCGGCTTATGGCCACGGCAAATAGCCTGAAGAAAAAGCAGCAACAGCTTCAAGCTGATCAAGACTTGCTAGCAGACAGGTGGCCCGAAGTCCTTGCGTTCGAGGAGTATGAACTCGAGCGCCCCTCCAAGAGTTATCCAAACGCAGGTTGCTACCTCACCTCGAGGAGGAAGCATTGAAACTTCAATCACCAGTGTACGATGTGGCTGACCGGCCACCGCGTGGCCGAGCCAGAGAGGCGTTTCAGCCTGAAGTTCAGCCTACACCCCGCCGCCACTCAATCAAAAATACTAAGGCCCGGGACAACACAAGGGACCTGCGAGACGTATTGGACAGTAAGGCAAAAATCGCAAGGTCAATATACGGGTCACGGACACGCGCGCCAACACGGGACGATGATCGTCGTGTCGGATACACCAAGAGTAAATCTGGCCGGGCCGAATACAGCAGACAAGATTCGTATGAACTGCGTCGAGATATAGCCCGGCACAGAGGCGCCGCACACCCCCTAGGCTTCACTGATGGAGTTATGATTCACGAATTCCCAAAGGGTTTCAAACCCGTAAATATCGAATCATACGATGGCACAATAGATCGTGCTGTATGGATTGAGGATTTCCTCCTTCACATCCACATGGCTCGCGGTGATGATCTACACGCCATCAAGTACCTCCCACTAAAACTCAAAGGGCCAGCTCGGCATTGGCTGAACAGCTTGCCAGCAGATTCCGTCACAATAACGGCGATAACACCGAAGATACAGCAGTCAAAGCCAGATTCAAAGGCTCTAGATCCGGTCAGCGGAAAAATCCATTTAGAAGAAATACTTCGGCTCCGTCCAGTTTGGATCGCATACTAGATCGCTCGTGTCAAATCCACGGCACCCCCGACAAGCCAGCCAATCACACCAACAGAGAATGTTGGGTGTTCAAGCAGGCCGGCAAGTTAAATGCCGAAAACAAGGACAAGGGGCTGCATAGTGATGACGAAGAAGAGCCCCGGCCGCCGAACACAGGAGGACGGAAGGGGTTTCCCCCACAAGTGAAGACAGTGAACATGATATACGCAACCCAAATTCCCAAGAGGGAGAGGAAGCGTGCACTAAGGGACGTCTATGCGATGGAGCCCGTCGCCCCAAAGTTCAACCCATGGTCTGCTTGCCCGATCACCTTCGATCGTAGGGACCACCCCACTAGCATCCGTCATGGCGGCTCCGCCGCACTGGTCCTAGACCCCATCATTGACGGATTTCACCTCACTCGAGTTCTTATGGACGGCGGCAGCAGCCTGAACCTGCTCTATCATGATACAGTGCGAAAAATGGGTATCGATCCCTCGGGGATCAAACCCAGCAAAACCACCTTTAAAGGCGTCATCCCAGGTGTAGAGGCCCATTACACAGGCTCAATCACACTGGAAGTGGTATTCGGATCACCGGACAACTTCTGAAGCGAAGAGTTAATCTTCGATATCGTCCCGTTTCGCAGTGGCTATCATGCACTGCTCGGATGGACAGCATTCGCAAAATTTAATGCAGTGCCACATTATGCATACCTTAAGCTCAAGATGCCAGGACCCAGGGGGGTCATAATAGTAAATGGAAACACAGAACGCTCGCTCCGCATGGAAGAGCACACTGCGGCCCTTGCAGCAGAAGCACAAAGCAGCCTTTTAAGGCAGACCACTCATTGGGCATCACAGCCCCCGGACACCTTCAAGCGAGTCCAGAACAAGCTGCAATAGGATCTCCTGGCACGATCAGAGCTCGCCTAGAAATTCGGCCCCCGTCCGAGTCCCAGTCAAGCGACAAAATCCGTGCCGTGCGTACATAACTATGCACTGAAAATACCATGGACATAGGCGGGGGCACGATCAGGACACACCCCGCAATGTGGCTTAACCGCCCTAGGGGTTGTATACCTTTATCATTCATTTTCTCTTTCAGGGCCTAACTCTCTGGAAGCCCTTTCCGGTAGTACGATTGTCGGACACATTCTGGAAGCGACAACCAAGGCGGCAAGATGCTAAGATGAACACGGGAACCCCCAGGTGGTCTCTAATGATAATTGATATACCCATTTTTTACTAATCTATGCGCAGCTCGCCTTGGGATAGGACATTTCAAATTGTCCTGCTTTCTGCTTATTGCACTACTTGTACCAGTATGCTTCGACATATTATTTAAATAACAATGCATATCGATAGTCTATCATTGCATTATTTAAGTTTTTCTTCTTTTCTCTCTTATATGTCCATTTACGACAATCCACACCCGTACGTTTGGGTGCGGTAAGTACGCCAGGGGTTCTTGTTTACCCCATAATATGGCGCAAGAAGTCTGAACACTTTCGACAGTGCGGCACCCCGAACTTATAGCATTATATGCATCAGCTCCAAATCATGTCTTTGGTCAAATGTTGGGTTTGCCCGGCTCCCATGCTTTGGTACCTTACGTTCCGTTATATCGGCTAAGGTAGCGGTGGGAGAACTACTGCGATTGTGTCCCGGTTCTTCCGGACGAGCACCTTAGTAGAGAAAGCCGAAAACTGACTGTCATGATAAGGCGAGAGACTGGTCACTTGTCGGTGTACAAAAAGAGGGGTACACTTTTTGTACCCCTATAACTGTGCACGGGCAGTCTGAGCCACGGGCACCACCACACTGAGCAAGGCAAGGGAGGTGAGCCAAGGTCAGGCCGAAGCTCAGGAGAAGTAGAACGACGCCAAGACCAAGACCACAAAGAGCAAAGGGGACGAAGCGGACCCCCCCGGCAAGATCCTTGCCTGGAGGCGGTTTTAGCAAACCCGGCAAGACCCTTGCCGTAGCATCTCGCCCCACACCTACGGAGTGAGTCACCCTTGAGTCCACTGCCCCCATGGGGCAAGGATTCGGGAGACGTCCCCGTGGTGGCATGCGGATCTTTGTGAAGACATTCAAGATCAGATACACCCTTTAGAAGATGATGATCCTTGGCGGGATCCCAGCCAAGGAGGACCACTAGGCCCCCGGCAAGAGCCTTGCCGGGGATAACAGCAGGCGCCACGGCAAGACCCTTGCCAAGAACACCCGTATGGCCACCATCAGGCCCACGCCAGTCAAACCTCCACCGCCGTTCGCATGCAGCTGCCAACCCAACCAGCTGGGCAGGCACCTGCGTGGCGGCATGCGGATCTTCGTGGAGACCCACCGCTGCGCCACCTCAGCTCCCTGCCTGCCTACATGGCACCGTGGGCACCGCTGGCCAGGGCGCGTGTCGACACGAGAGGGAGCGGCGACGGATGAGACAGGGCTCTCCCCCGTCCTCGATAAAGCAAGGACACCTGGGCAAGACGCATTAAATGCGCCTTGTCATGTAATGCGAGGGATAACCTCACATCACTGTACCCTTTCCACCTCCTGTGTGCCACTTGGCAACCCCTTTCCTATAAAAGGAGGCCCGAGGCGACCAGGAGGCGGATTCGGCTTTTTGGAGCTCCTCACGCCCCATAGCTAGCTCAAGAACACAGATATACAATCCACCAAAGCAGGAGTAGGGTTTTATGCATCCTCGCGGCCCGAACCTGGATAAACGAACCATGTGCTATATGTTTGATACGCTCTTCTCACGACCCCGCGCCCCGCAACCGTAGTAGGTATTCTTGTGATCCCATAGGTGTCATTCCCACCAACATCTTTGGCACGCCAGGTAGGGGGCGCAGTTGTGAGAATCGGCCTTAGCAGTTACTTCGACGCTTCTTCATCGTCATGGCGCCCAAGAAGAAGACGATGGTGGAGGTTGGCCCGTCGGAAGCCGGACATCCCGTCCCGACGTGGGCGAGCAGCGGACCGGTCGCAGAAAGGACCCGGGGCACCGTTCGCGAACACCAACACCATCCAAGCAGCCGGAGTTTGGGAGGCGGCGGTGTTCGTGCGCCTGGTAACGGGCCGCACGCCGCCAAATCCAAAGACGGAGCCAGGCCCTCCACGGGTGGCGCGGGGCCTTCCAAGACCGCTACCACCCCGCCCGAAGGCGATGCGAGGGCCTCCAAGACTCCCACGCCGGCGCTGGCGGTGTGCTCCTCTCAAGCGGCGCGCGACAAACGGCGCAATCACGCCGAAGACCCCGGGCGTCGCCGCGGGAAGAGCCCCGAGCGCCACTCCCGGGAGGTAGAAGACCTGCCCGCTCACCGAGGCACTGGTCAAGATGGCATGCGACCGCGGGGTCATGATAGAGCTCCTTCTGACATGGTCAGAAGTCGAAGCACGTCGCGATCCGTGCAGGTTTCGCTGCCACCAACGCCAGCAGAAGCCCTAGCGCGCGCAGTTGCTCCTCGATTTTCCTCCCACTACGGGGAAACTCGACGAATGGAGAGCCACTATCCGAAGCCTTGTTGCGGTGGCCAACAAAGACGAACCGAGTCCAGTGGAGCCCCCGGGTCGATGCTCCGACGGAGTCCCACGCACCAGTGGCAGGAAAGCCGGCGGCGCCGCGACCACGGTGCACTCGCCTCCTCCTCGCCTGGTACCGCGGACGCCAGCCCGCCGCGACGTTGCGGGCGACGAAATCTCCATAGCGTCGTCCGACCCGCGGACCCACTGTGACCAGCGCCAAGTCCTTCGGGAACGAGAACATGAAGACGCTCGAACCACTATTGAGCGCCGGCGCGGAGCGCGCCACCTGTCAGACAGGCGAGCAGGGCCTGCTGTGAACCACCCAGCACCGGAGAGCCCTGGAGGCCTACCTTACGAGGTAGGCTGTCCGACTTTTACCCGTGAGCTGCGGCAGTTCCAGTGGCCCACTCACCGCACCTTCAAACCTGACGTGGGCGAAAAGTACAGCGGCAAGACCCACCCGTTCGAGTTCCTCAGCATCTACACCATTGCGATGGAAGCTGCCGGAGCCCGCGACGATAAGGTGCTTGCGAATTACTTTCCGTTGGCCCTTAAACCCAATGCCATGTCATGGTTGATGCACTTGCCGGTAGACTCTATTTCCTCCTGGTCGGATTTGTGCCATGAGTTTGTGGGCGCCTTTACTGGAGGCCACCAAGCCCATGGACAAGCGAGCGACCTGCACGTCATTCCCCAGAAGGGAGGCGAGAGTCTCCGCAAGTATATACAAAGGTTCAGCCGGATACAGTACAATATCCCTGATGTTCACCCTACCGCCATCATCAACGCGTTCCATCAGAACGTGCGTAACCGCAAGATGCGCGAAGAGCTGGCAATGAACAAAGTGAAAGATGTAGCAGAACTCTATGTTCTTGCTGACAGATGTGCCCGGGCTGAAGAGGGAAGGAAGTACCCCGGCGAAGACACCGGCATGGAAACCGACTCCTCAGATGAAGATACTGCCGCCCCGGCGAAGAAGGGCCGGCGCCGCAACAGGAAGCGCAAAGGTAAAGCCGTGCTTGCCGTCGAGGGATATGATGACACCGGCTCCACCAAGAAAACCAAGGTAGATGACCCCGTCAAGGAAATTGCCAGATGTGTCGCCTGCCGGGCCTTGGCGGTTGCCGAGAAGCCAGGAAACTCCGACAAGCAATACTGCAAGATCCATCGCACCAAAGGCCATGCTCTCCAAGACTGCCGACAGGTTGAGCTCCTCGCTGAGAAACAGAGGGCTGAATATGAGAGGCGGGACAAGGAGAAGGGCCAAGACGGTGCTAAGGGGTTTGGCAAGAAGCGTGACGACCAGGCGGGCCGTCGCGGCAAGGATAAAAAACAGGAGAGGCCCGCCCGGGGCCGTGACAAAAAGCCAGAAGACGACGATCACGAAGAGGACGACGAATCTGGCGACCAAGAGTTTCAGAAAGCTACAGAGGCCATGTGCATCGACGGCGGCGCCTCGCTGCATACTTCTCACCGCCAGCTTAAACAGTGGGCGCGAGAGATTACAACGGCAGAGCCGTCGTTTGATGCCCAAAGGCCGCTGAAGTGGTCCAGCACACCTATCATTTTTGACACCGAGGATCACCCTGATCGCACTACTGCGGTCGGGTGCTTGCCATTGTTGGTTTCACCAACAATACGCAACCTCAAGGTGACAAAGATGCTAGTCGATGGCGGGGCCGGTCTGAACTTGATCTCGCCTGCCGTGATCGAGAAACTGCAGATTCCTGATGGAGACCTCGAAGAGACGGGCACGTTTCAGGGGGTCAACCCGGGAAGAAGCCAACCTAAGGGAAAGGTCACGCTGCCCGTAACTTTTGGAAGCGATCTAAACTACAGGACGGAGAGGATCGTGTTTGATGTTGCCAAGATCCCCTTGCGCTACAACGGGATCCTTGGCCGCCCAGCACTGGCCAAGTTCATGGCGGCGTCACACTACACCTACAACACCCTGAAGATGCCAGGACCTGTGACGATCATCACCATCCCCTCCGATAAGAAAGATGCACTGATTTGCGCTAACCAACTATACCAGCAAGCAGTTGCAGCAGCTGCCGCCACTAGGGCACTTGCTCCTGCCGCTGGGACCCCGGGAGGGAAGAAGAAGAAGAAGAAGACCGGTGAGACCTCGGACACCCACTCCGGCAAGCGCACCTCTCCGGAGTGTAGCGCTCCCATCGAGGACGTGCCAGAGAGCTCCACCGGCGGAAACAAGAAGCCCAGGGCCATACCGCCGGGAACCAAGAAGGTTTCTGTCAAAGAGGACGGCACGGGAGGGGCTTTCACCATAAGCTCCACCCTTGACAACAAATAGGAAGACGTGCTCATCACCTTCCTGCGGGCGAATGTCGATGTGTTTGCATGGCAAGCTTCCAACATCCCCGGTGTTCCCAGGGAGGTGATTGAGCACCACCTTGTTGTCTGTCCTCATGCGCGGCCCGTCAAGCAGAAGGTCAGAAAGCAAGCTTTGGAACGACAAGAGTTCATCATAGAGGAGATCCGGAAACTGGAAGCAGCGGGTTTGGTAAGAGGAGTGCTCCATCCAACGTGGTTGGCCAATCCGGTCGTAGTGCACAAGGCCAATGGGAAGTGGAGGCTGTGTATTGATTACACAGATATCAATAAGGCTTGTCCTAAGGACCCCTTCCCGTTGCCGCGCATCGACCAGATTGTTGACTCCACAGCTGGGTGTGATTTGTTGTCATTCCTCGATGCCTACTCCGGCTACCACCAGATCTTCATGACAAGAGAAGACGAAAAGAAAACATCATTCATCACCCCATGTGGTATGTATTGTTTCATGCGGATGCCTTTCGGGCTGAAGAGTGCTGGTTCGACATTTGCAAGGGCGGTCCAATTGGTTTTGAACCCCAGCTCCATAGAAATATGGAAGCTTATATGGATGACATAGTGGTCAAAACCAAGGACAGGGCAACCCTCATACCGGATTTGCAAGAAACGTTTGTGAACCTGCGCAAGATCAATCTCAAGCTGAACCCTGAGAAGTGCGTCTTTGGCGTCCCGTCCGGCAAGCTTCTCGGGTTCTTTGTGTCACAGCGTGGGATAGAGGCCAATCCGGACAAGATCAAAGCTATAGAGAAGATTGAAGCACCCAAGCGAATCAAGGATGTGCGTCGGCTTGCTGGTTGCGTCGCCGCCATGGGCAGATTCATTTCCAAGTCTGCCGAGCGCACCCTTCCCTTTTTCAAGATCCTCAAAAAGGCGGGCCCGATGGAGTGGACGCCAGAAGCCAAAGCAGCATTGCAAGATTTGAAGAACTACCTCTCCTCCGCGCTAATACTAGTTGCGCCTAGGCCACAGGAGCCGTTGCTGCTATACCTGGAGGCAACGAACCAGGTGGTCAGCGCCGCACTAGTGGCGCAGAGAGAGGTTGACGACGAGGTAATGGCAGCGACAGAGCCCGACACCACCAATGCAGAGACGACACAGCCAGTTGAAGTGCCACCGAAGAACAAAATGATGCAGCACCCGGTCTACTTTGTTAGTTCCCTCCTGCAGGGAGCTAGATCAAGGTACTCCGGCGTGCAGAAACTGCTCTTCGGCCTTCTTATGGCCTCGAGGAAGCTGCGTCACTACTTCCAGGCACACGAGATCACTGTCGTCACTCACCTCCCTCTGCAACGGATATTGCACAATCCAGATGCAACGGGGAAGAATTGTAGAATGGGCACTGGAGTTGTCCAGCTTTGGCCTCGAGTTTGAAAGTACTTCGACGATTCAGAGCCGAGTCCTGGCGAAGTTCATTGCAGAATGGACCGCGACGCCTAACGAAGAAGCCCAGGAGACTGCTCTCCACGGCAAGGAGGCAAGTTGCAATTGGATCATGTACTTTGATGGAGCTTTCTCCTTACAAGGCGCCGGGGCCGGCGTACTGCTTGTCGCGCCCACCGGAGAGCACCTCAAGTACGTGATCCAGATGCACTTCCCCAGGGAGGTGTCAACAAATAATATGGCTGAGTACGAAGGGCTGCTTGCCAGTTTTAGGATCGCGGCGGACCTTGGGATCAAGAAACTCGTCGTCAGAGGCGACTCGCAGCTTGTCGTCAAACAAGTCAACAAGGATTACCAGAGCCCGTTGATGAAGGCCTACGTCGATGAAGTGAGAAAGCTGGAAGAGCGTTTTGACGGTATACAGGCAGAACGTTCCCCGAGCGGAGAATGACATCGCCGATTACCTGTCAAAACGCGCTGCCCTCAAGCTACCTGTGGAACCAGGTACCTTTGTGCTTTCAGCTAACTCAGCCATCCGTTGATCCATCAACAGAGCAGAACAAAGAGGAGGAAATCAGGGCCCGGCAAGTACTTTCCCGCCGAGCTCCCCGGAGCCGCCGGCAAGGATGTTGCCGGGACACTGAGCCCGCCACGGGACGGCTAGCTCCGGCGGAGCGTCAAGCTCTTGCCGTCGAGACAGCCGCTCCTATAGCGGAGGAAATGCCTTTAGTCCTCGCCGTCGAGCCCCAGGCTCCAGCGTGGGCACAGCATACCGTCCGATTCCTCCAAACAGGGGAACTTCCTGAAGAGCAGGAAGAAGCGGAAAAGTAGCCCGTCGCTCTACCATGTACCAGTTCGTCGATGACGTCCTGTACAGAAAGAGGCCGAACGGTGTGAAATTGAAGTGTATCCCTCGGGAGGAAGGACTGGAGCTGTTGGTGGAGATACACGGAGGCATATGTGGATCCCACATCGGGTCAAGGGCCCTTGCCGGCAAGGCATTTCGGCAAGGCTTCTTCTGGCCCACCGCCCTCCAGGATGCAACGACACTAGTCACCTGGTGTGAAGCGTGTCGGTTCAATTCAAAAAAGCTTCATCAGCCAGCTCAAGCACTTCAAACCATTCCTCTCTCCTGTCCCTTCTCGGTCCGGGGGCTCGACATACTGGGCCCTTTCCCCCGCGCTGTCGGGGGCTTTGAGTACTTGTACGTCGCAATAGACAAGTTCACGAAGTGGCCAGAAGTGGAGGCAGTGAGGAAGGTTACAGCTCAGTCAGCCGTCAAATTCTTCAAGGGACTAGTATGTCGTTTTGGTGTACCCAACAGGGTTCATCACCGACAATGGAACACAGTTCACAAGCCGCACCTTCATGCAATATATCCAAGACCTCAGCAGCAAAGTCTGTTTCGCTTCCGTTGCTCACCCACGAAGCAATGGTCAAGCTGAGAGGGCAAACGCTGAAGTACTGCGAGGCTTAAGGACCAAGACCTTTGATAGGTTGCACAAGAGTGGGAGGCGCTGGATTGATGAGTTGCCGACGGTTCTTTGGTCGATCAGGACGACGCCAAATCGAGCCACCGGCCAGACACCCTTTGCCCTAGTATACGGGGCAGAAGCAGTTCTCCCCACTGAACTCATATACGGGTCACCTCGAGTGCTCGCTTATGATGAGCTTCAGCAAGAGAAACTGCGGCAAGATGACGCAATGCTCCTTGAGGAAGATCGTCTTTGGGCGGCTATGAGAGCAGCACGCTACCAGCAAGCCTTGCGCCGCTACCATAGCCGCAAGGTTCATGCCCGAAGCCTTGAGGGAGGCGACCTTGTCCTTCGGCGCGTTCAATCGGCCAAGAATTCCAACAAGTCGATGCCAAAGTGGGAAGGCCCTTATCGGGTAATACGAGTCACCAGGCCCGGCGCAGTCCGCCTGGAGACCGAAGATGCCGTTCTGGTGAGTAACTCCTGGAACATTGAGCATCTTCGCAAGTTTTACCCATGAGGCGCGGCTTGCCGGGCCCCCCCCAGCAAGCCACCTTTTTTACAAGCATTGTCGATGATGCATGTAACCCTTTGTACAAAGCCAGGGGCAGACCCTGAGCATAAATGAATGAAGCGCTGGCGCCCTAAGTTATAGCATGCATGCTAGGTCAAGTCTCGTCCTTGGTTAGGGTTGATAGTGCTTAGCGGCGACTAACCCCTAGCTTAGAGGTCGAGTGTGCGTCTCTTTGTCTTTCTTTTGTCTTCTTTGGTTCACAGGACACACGGATATCCGTGCCGAACCACTTGGGGAGGAAAAGAAGATGAACAGACCAGCATCTAGCCCCCGGCAAGCCAGCATTGCCGGGGGCTGCAAGAGCAAAGATTCACCCACGGCGAACCAGGGTTGCCGGGGGCTGCATCTTCAGATAAGTTCTTCATCCCTTATCATGCATTCCATTATGGACTGAGGTATGTGAAACCTCGTTTTCCCCTAAGCTACCGTGCTCCCATAACTCTAGGCCCTAGGGCTCGTTCCTGGGGCCAAGTTTGGTCGTAGTCGCGACAGCGAAAGGATGAAACAAGGAGCCAGAACCCGCCTCATCCCTGCCTCCGCCAAAGGCGTGAGGAAGGTCGAGCGAAGTGGGGAGACGGCAAGGCCTGTTGCCGGGAAAGGAAATGTTTATCTTGAAGATATCAAGGATTTACTCCTTGTCGTGGGTTCCACCCGCAAACAAATGACCCGGCAAGCATCCCTTTTTCATTAAAAAACATTCCACTCAGGTACAGTCCATAGGGAATGAAAAACATGAATGATGGGATTACAAGTTTTAAATTCAGCTAAGGCCTGAAGGCTTACAAACTAAAAAGAGATAAGGTGCCCGTAATCCCTTTCTTGTCCCTCTCCTCAGGAGGCAGGTCAAGGAGGAGAAAAGGGCAAAAGGGGCGCCTAGGCGAGCTACAGGTGGCAGAAGACACCAAGAGAACATCTCGGTGGCCGTCCGAAGGCTGGATGGTGATGGCAGCGCCGGAAGCAGAGCTCGAAGACGAGGCGGCAGGACGTCAGCACGCGTCGAAGGCGTCGGTGCCCGCGTACTCTGATTTGATGGCCTTGCCGCCCACCCTCTTCCTGTTCCACAGCCTCCCAACACCAGCCGCCCAAGGAGACGACCCCGAGAAGTTCAGGGAGCCGGCGACACGGATGATAGGGTCGCCAGTGCCGCACGGAGCGGCGCCCGACACCTAATCGGACCCGTCATCCTGCCGCCTACTACCCTCGTCGTCGCTGCCGCTGTCCTCCTCGTCACTCCCGCCCGAGGAGGAGTCTTCACTATCAGAAGAGCTCTCCACGCAGCACCTTGCACGGGTCCCAAAACACCCGAAGACCTTGACGGTGAGAAGGCCACCCTCCATCAGCTTGAAATGGAGAGTGAGCCCCTCCGTCAAGCGGTGGATATGAGCAAACGTCTTCCATCCCCGACAAAGATACATCGCGTGAGGGGCGGGGAAGTCGACGCGGACCCACATGCCGCTGATCCCACAGCCCCTCATGTGCAGCTGCAGCGACTCCGGCGGATCCAGCTCCATATCCCGTGCGAATGGAGTCGGGAGGCGAAGGCGACGGCGAGGCGGCCGGTGCAGCCTGACGAAGAACTCGCAAGGGTCATCCCCAACGTGGCCCTCCATGGGGGAGGAACTACTGGCGGAGGCGAGGCCGGCGCGCCGCCCCGTCCTCCTCTTCCCCGAGCGCCTCGGCCTCGCCCACGGCCTCGCCCCCTCCCCCTTCCCCTTGCGGCTGGCTCTGCCACCGCGGGTGCAGGAGAAGGAGGGACGCGTTGTCGAGCGGCGACCCTCACCGCCACCGTTGAAGGACCAGGATTCCCTCTCTGCATGGAAGATGGAAGGGGGGAGCACAAGCTGAAGGAAGGAGGAGATGAAAAGAATGCGGGACCCATCCCCCCTCCTGCTCGTTATAAAGGAACGGGGTGGGGGCTCGGCCGCCCCGCTCAGCCAATCAAGACGCGGAAGGCGCAGGGAACTAGGACCGACCCGCCGCCCCAGCCCGCGACGGCCCGGTTTCCCACCTCCACCGTTCGCCACCCCAAGCGCATGAGAGCCACGTGGCGGGCGTGCAGGACCGAGGCGACGGGTGAGGCGATCTCTCCCCACCCCGTGATCGTGGGGAGTGGACGCCTTGAAGACCACGCCTCGGCCCCGTTCAGTAAATGGGCCGCGCCTCCACGCCTCCCTCCGTTTATGGGGAAGGCGCGAACCGCCCCCTTTACTATGACGTGACGCATGCATGCAGAGCTCAGCCCCACGCATGCCGCCCACGTCACACACGCCTTCCCACGCCGCGCCACGCGCGAGAAGCATGGGAAGCGCAGCGCGCGAAGAGACTTACCACGGTAAAAACCGCCCCGCCTGCCCGCGCACCGTTTTTGGGCCTAGCCCAACGACGCGATTGCGCTTACGTGTGGCCCAGGACCGGGGGCTCCTGTCGGTGTACAAAGAGAGGGGTACACTTTTTGTACCCCTATAACTGTGCACGGGCAGTCTGAGCCACGGGCACCACCACACTGAGCAAGGCAAGGGAGGTGAGCCAAGGTAAGGCCGAAGCTCAAGAGAAGCAGAACAACGCCAAGACCAAGACCACAAAGAGCAAAGGCGACGAAGCGGACCCCCCCGGCAAGATCCTTGCCGGGAGGCGGTTTTAGCAAACCTGGCAAGACCCTTGCCGTGGCAGCTCGCCCCACACCTACGGAGTGAGTCACCCTTGAGTCCACTGCCCCCATGGGGCAAGGATTCGGGAGACATCCCCGTGGTGGCATGCGGATCTTTGTGAAGACATTCAAGATCAGATACACCCTTTAGAAGATGATGATCCTTGGCGGGATCCCGGCCAAGGAGGACCACTAGGCCCCTGGCAAGAGCCTTGCCGGGGATAACAGTAGGCGCCACGGCAAGACCCTTGCCGGGGCCCCGACAAGGCCCTTGCCAAGAACACCCGTATGGCCACCATCAGGCCCACGCCAGTCAAACCTCCACCGCCGTTCGCATGCAGCTGCCGACCCAACCAGCTGGGCAGGCACCTGCGTGGCGGCATGCGGATCTTCGTGGAGACCCACCGCTGCGCCACCTCAGCTGCCTGCCTGCCTACATGGCACCGCGGGCACCGCTGGCCAGGGCGCGTGTCGACACGAGAGGGAGCAGCGACGGACGAGACAGGGCTCTCCCTCATCCCCGATAAAGCAAGGACACCTGGGCAAGACGCATTAAATGCGCCTTGTCATGTAATGCGAGGGATAACCTCACATCACTGTACCCTTTCCACCTCCTGTGTGCCACTGTGGCAACCCCTTTCCTATAAAAGGAGGCCCGAGGCGACCAGGAGGAGGATTCGGCTTTTTGGAGCTCCTCACGCCTCATAGCTAGCTCAAGAACACAGATATACAATCCACCAAAGCAGGAGTAGGGTTATACGCATCCTCGCGGCCCGAACCTGGATAAACGAACCGTGTGCTATATGCTTGATCCACTCTTCTCATGACCCCGCGCCCCGCAACCGTAGTAGGGATTCTTGTGATCCCATAGGTGTCGTTCCCACTGACATCGCTGTTTGAGAGGTCTCAAGTCCTTAAAGACTTTTTCTGCTTCGGGCGAGGAGTCGGCCTTGTCCGGCTTAGGCGCGTATAGCGCCCCAAATTCGGCCCTCCGAATACTAGGGGCTTCGCCAAAATTTAAAATTGTAGAATTCTATGGCTAAGTGAGAGTGATAAAGCATTATAGTCCGATTGCCTGGTTCGTTGCGCTGAACACCTCCCTCAAAGGACCCAAAATTGGGGTAAAGAGTGCTCATTTTTATCCCGAACGCCCCAGTACTAGTTACATGGGGGCAGAAGCCGACGACTGGCCAACTCTCAGATTTTATAAACGGCCGCACAAAAGGTAACATTTTAAATTAATAAAGCGTCCCATGGCGCAAATGAACTCGTTTCACATTACAGGATCACATGAGCATGTTCATTCAAAAATTACATCCTTGGCACACTCATCCGCCACTAGGCGGGAACCCTTCAGGACACTCTCATAATAATTCTCGGGGCAGCGATGCTCCTTGCCCTCTGGCGGCCCCTCCTTCACCAGCTTCACTGTAACACCACATATGTAACCTGCCATAATTGTATTCCAACTCTTGCCATTTTCGGCACTAAGTTATGATATTTCCTCATTGTCGGGTTTTTGTCTTCGTGTTGCTTTTGTCTTTGTCATGCATCTCATGTCATGTCATCATGTGCATCGTATTTGCATACATGTTCGTCTCATGTATCCGAGCATTTTCCCATTTTGCATTTCGGCGCTCCTATGTCCTCCGGTGTCCCCTTTTGCCTCTTTTTCGTGTGTGGGTGTTAAACGTTCTAGGATTGGACCAAGACTTGCCAAGCGGCCTTGGTTTACTACCGGTAGACCGCTTGTCAAGTTTCGTGCCATTTGAACTTTGTTTGATACTCCAACGGTTAACCGAGGAACCGAAAAGGCCTCATGTGTGTTGCAGCCCAACACCTCTCCAAAGTGGCCCAAAACCCACCTAAACCCCCTCCATCATCTCGGCCGTTCGATCACGATCGCGTGGCCTCAAACCGTGCTCAATTTGGAGCCTCCTAGCTCCCTCTACCTATAAAAAGGCATCTCCCCCGAAAATCTGGATCCCTAACCCTAGCCTCTCCTTCCCCGCGACGCCGGACACGTCCGGATCGGACCGGACGTGTCCGCCCCGCCGCCTCAGCCTCTCCCGCGCCGCCACGTCACCGCCGCCGACCCACCGCCGCCAAGGCCCGCAGGGCCCAGATCCAGCCCCCGCGGGCCCGTACTCCGCCGCCGCCGCCCACGGACGAACCCGCCGAGGCCGCCGCGCATCCGACTGCCCCGCGCCGCCCCTCCGCCGCGGCCGCCGCTCCTTCTGCTCGTCGGCGCTGCCACGCCACCGCAAACTCAACCTATACCCTGAAACAGTAACCCCACCTTCTCCGTCGGGCGCTGCCCACGCCACCTGCAGCCACCGCGCGCACGACGCCCCCCCCACAACGCGTCTGCGCCTCATCACTGCCGGCGATCCGAGCCTCGCCGCCTTCTCAAGTCGCTTCCGCCACCTCCCCCGTCCACTTTCCGGGCGCGTTTTTTTTTTTTTTTTTTTTTTTTTTTTTTTTTTTTTTCTTTTTTTTTTTTTTTTTTTTTTTTTTTTTTTTTTTTTTTTTTTTTTTTTTTTTTTTTTTTTCTTTTTTTTTTTTTTTTTTTTTTTTTTTTTTTTTTTTTTTTTTTTTTTTTTTTTTTTTTTTTTTTTTTTTTTTTTTTTTTCTTTTTTTTTTTTTTTTTTCTTTTTTTTTTTTTTTTTTTTTTTTCACGGCGAAGCCCAGCGAACTTCGGTTTCCATGCTTGATCCTGATCCAGATCTGGACGAAACCCTAGCCGGGTTGACTTTTTCTCCTAAGTCCCAGTAATTTTTAGCATATTTCATCATGCATATCTTTGCATCTGTGGCTCCGTTTTGGGCGTGTAGCATATCAAATTGTTCGTCTCGACGAGTACTTCATTTCATCCCATTGCACCATGTTCATTTGAGTTCATCTTGATGCCCTAAATGTTGTTGCAAGAGTTGCTATGCAATGTTAGTTTCAGATTTCTTATCAGAGATTGGACATTTGTCATTTTTGCCATGATTGATGTGTGCCTCCTATGAACTTGAGCCCTACATGTGTTTTGAAGTATGCCATGCCATCTTTACAGGGGTGTATGCCATGTATTTTTGTGATCTTTGTGGTGACTAGCACAAGCATGCAAAGTAGCTCTCGTGATGTTGCTGATTTCAGGGACTTAGAAATCTTCTAAGTCATTTTCCTGATTATATTTTTATGCCATGTATTCTTCCAAGTAAAAACAATAGCTCAACGCAACCAACGCGCTTAGGGGTTGTCAATCCCTTCATAGTCACTTACGAAAGTGAGATCTGATAGAGATGATAAATAATATTTTTGGTATTTTTGGTATAGAGATGCAAAGTGAAGTAAAAGGCAAAGTAAAAGCAAAGCAATAATATAATAGAGATTGATATGATGAGATAGACCGGGGGCCATAGGTTTCACTAGTGGCTTTCTCTCAAGAGCATAAGTATTCTACGGTGGGTGAACAAATTACTGTTGAGCAATTGACAGAATTGAGCATAGTTATGAGAATATCTAGGTATGATCATGTATATAGGCATCACGTCCGAGACAAGTAGACCGACTCCTGCCTGCATCTACTACTATTACTCCACTCATCGACCGCTATCCAGCATGCATCTAGAGTATTAAGTTAAAAACAGAGTAACGCTTTAAGCAAGATGACATGATGTAGAGGGATAGTTTCATGCAATATGAATAACCCCATCTTGTTATCCTCGATGGCAACGATACAATACGTGCCTTGCTGCCCCTTTCTGTCACTGGGAAAGGACACCGCAAGATCGAACCCAAAGCTAAGCACTTCTCCCATGGCAAGAACTACCAATCTAGTTGGCCAAACCAAACGGATAATTCGAAGAGACTTGCAAAGATAACCAATCATACATAAAAGAATTCAGAGAAGATTCAAATATTATTCATAGATAAGATTGATCATAAACCCACAATTCATCGGTCTCAACAAACACACCGCAAAAAGAAGATTACATCGAATAGATCTCCACGAGAGAGGGGGAGAACATTGTATTGAGATCCAAAAAGAGAGAAGAAGCCATCTAGCTACTAGCTATGGACCCGTAGGTCTGAAGTAAACTACTCACACTTCATCGGAGGGCTTGGATGATGATGTAGAAGCCCTCCGTGATCGATTCCCCTTCCGGCGGAGCTCCGGAACAGGCCCCAAGATGGGATCTCGTGGATACAGAAAGTTGCGGTGGTGGAATTAGGTTTTTGGCTCCGTCCCCGATTCGTTTGGGGGTACGTAGGTATATATAGGAGGAAGGAGTACGTCGGTGGAGCTTCGAGGGGCCCACGAGGCAGGGGGCGCGCCCTAGGGGGGTGGCGCCCTCCACCCTCGTGACCACCTCGTGACTTTCTTGACGGAGGGTCCAAGTCTCCTAGATCTTATCTGATGAGAAAATCACGTTTCCGAAGATTTCATTCTGTTCGGACTCCGTTTGATATTTTGTTTCTCCGAACACTAGGCAAAAAACAGCAATTCTGGGCTGGGCCTCCGGTTAATAGGTTAGTCCCAAAAATAATATAAAAGTGGAAAATAAATAAAAGTGGAAAATAAGCCCATATAGTCCAAAACAGTAGATAATCTAGATGGACGCAATCATAACTTGTAGATGCTTGCAAGGACTTATTGATGTGCATTACCGAGTGGGCCCAGAGATACCTCTCCGACAATCGGAGTGACAAATCCTAATCTCGAAATACGCCAACTCAACAAGTACCTTCGGAGACACCTGTAGAGCACCTTTATAATCACCCAGTTACGTTGTGACGTTTGGTAGCACACAAAGTGTTCCTCCGGTAAACGGGAGTTGCATAATCTCATAGTCATAGGAACATGTATAAGTCATGAAGAAAGCAATAGCAACATACTAAACGATCAAGTGCTAAGCTAACGGAATGGGTCAAGTCAATCACATCATTCTCCTAATGATGTGATCCCGTTAATCAAATGACAACTCATGTCTATGGCTAGGAAACATAACCATCTTTGATCAACGAGCTAGTCAAGTAGAGGCATACTAGTGACACTCTGTTTGTCTATGTATTCACACATGTATCTGTTTCCGGTTAATACAATTCTAGCATGAATAATAAACATTTATCATGATATAAGGAAATAAATAATAACTTTATTATTGCCTCTAGGGCATATTTCCTTCAACTTCTTCCTCCTATATATACCTACGTACCCCCAAACTACCAATATGAGCCAAAAACCTAATTCCACCGCCGCAACCTTCTGTACCCGTGAGATCCCATCTTGGGGCCTTTTCCGGAGCTCCGCCGGAGGGGGCATCGATCACGGAGGGCTTCTACATCAACACCATAGCCTCTCCGATGATGTGTGAGTAGTTTACCTCAGACCTTCGGGTCCATAGTTATTAGCTAGATGGCTTCTTCTCTCTCTTTGGATCTCAATACAAAGTTCTCCATGATTCTCGTGAAGATCTCATCGATGTAATCTTCTTTTGTGGTGTGTTTGTTGAGACCGATGAATTGTGGGTTTATGATCAAGTTTATCTATGAACAATATTTGAATCTTCTCTAAATTCGTTTATGTATGATTGGTTATCTTTGCAAGTCTCTTCGAATTATCAGTTTGGTTTGGCCTACTAGATTGATCTTTCTTGCAATGGGAGAAGTGCTTAGCTTTGGGTTCAATCTTGCGGTGTCCTTTCCCAGTGACAGTAGGGGCAGCAAGGCACGTATTGTATTGTTGCCATCGAGGATAACAAGATGGGTTTATATCTCACTGAATTTATCCCTCTACATCATGTCATCTTGCTTAAAGCGTTACTCTGTTCTCTTGAACTTAATACTCTAGATGCATGCTGGATAGCGGTCGATGTGTGGAGTAATAGTAGTAGATGCAGGCAGGAGTCGGTCTACTTGTCTCGGACGTGATGCCTATATACATGATCATACCTAGATATTCTCATAACTATGCTCAATTCTGTCAATTGCTCAACAGTAATTTGTTCACCCACCGTAATACTTATGCTCTCGAGAGAAGCCACTAGTGAAACCTATGGCCCCGGGTCTATCATCATATTAATTCTCTCCAAGCTATTCTTTGCTTTATTTCGCTTTATTTACTTTGCATCTTTATCACAATAAATACCAAAAATATTATCTTATCATATTTATCAGATCTGCACTTTGGTAGGGCTGGGAAGGATTGACAGCCCTTGTATTGCGTTGGTTTGCGAGGTATTTTATTTAGGGTTTGTAGTGCAGGAGAGTCTGTGCGTGGTCTTCCTACCGGATGATCCCTTGGATTCTTTCAAAACTAGAGGAATTTACGCTGTACTTTGTTGCATCACCCCATTCGTCTTTAAGGGAACCAATGCAGTCCTAAGGGTGCTCCAGTCAGGATTTCTAGCGCCGTTGCGGGGCGTCTACGCCAGTCACTACCTTACCATCCAACCCTCTCTCCTGTATTCTTATTGCCATTTGCCTCTCGTTTCCTCCCCATTCACTTGTGCTTTTTATTTCGCCCTCTTCGCGTGCCTCTTCATCGCGTGCTGTTCTTGGTTTGACTCGTGTGTTGGTCAGCCTTTCTGTCACCGGCTCAATGCTATAACAATTGTGTGACTTTATATACGCAACAACAATGATTCTTCTTAGCCTCGATTGTCTCCTCTTCCGCTACTTGCATCTGGATTATGCTGCTGTTGTGAGCTCGTGTCGATGACCGTTCCATGCGCTGGCCTTCCTCGTGGTCCGTATCCTATCTTAATCGCTTCGTTGATTTGTGTTATATGCTCACAGAAGAAAGATGGGACTGTATATTATGACGATTTCCCTTTTCTCTTATGATTGCTAAACTGGTTTTCACGTTGCCTAAATAGTATTGACTTCTTGGGAAGTGCCAAGATGTTCGTAGTATATTTCCCTCTCGCTAGTTCTCTCTCTCAGCATAATCAGATTTTACAGCAATTGTCATACCCTGTTGCCACAGGCTTGGGGGGGATTTTTATGCTTTGGCGTGCGCGGGACATCAGTTTGCGAATGGCAATCTTCCAGCTGCGATGCTAACCTTGTTCTGCAAGAACTGAGTGGCAATACTGTACTGCTAACTTGCTGACATCACCCTTTCCCTTCAAGGGAAAACCACCAGTGCTCAGCGTTTAGCAGTACGCAGTGAGGTGTGTCAATGGTGATGGGCCCAGACCCTGTGCGCATAGGATTTAGACCGCGTGCTGACCTCTCTGTTGAGCCTAGGGGCTGCGACGTGTTGATCTTCCGAGGCCGGGCATGACCCAGGAAAGTGTGTCCGGCCAGGATCGAGCGTGTTGGGAAATGTGGTGCACCCCTGCAGGGAAGTTTATCTATTCGATAGTCGTGTCCCTCGGTAAAAGGATGACCCGGAGTTGTACCTTGACCTTATGACAACTAGAACCGGATACTTAATAAAACACACCCTTCCAAGTGCCAGATACAACCCGGTGATCGCTCTCTCACAGGGCGACGAGGAGAGGATCGCCGGGTAGGATTATGCTATGCGATGATACTTGGTTAACTTACCATCTACTCTCTTCTACTGCTTCAAGATGGAGGCTGCCAGAAGCGTAGTCTTCGATAGGACTAGCTATCCCCCTCTTATTCTGGCATTCTGCAGTTCAGTCCACAGATACTACCCATTTCATTGATACCAATGCATATGTAGTGTTAGATCCTTGCTTGCGAGTACTTTGGATGAGTACTCACGGTTGCTTTGCTACTTCTTTTTCCCCCTTTCCTCGGTTATTGCGATCATATGATGGAGTCCAGGAGCCAGAGGATCCCGAGGATGATTCTACATGGAGTTCGGCTTCGAGGAGTAGTTAGGAGGTCCCAGGCAGGAGGCCTTGCCTTTTTGATCTGTATCGCAGCTGTTTGTGCTAGCCATCTTATGGCAACTTGTTTAACTTATGTCTGTACTCAGATATTTTTGCTTCCGCTGACTCTTGTGTTTTCGAGCTTATGTATTCGAGCCCGAGGCCCCTCGCTTGTAATATAGCTTGTATTATTTTAATTGGTGTCTAGAGTTGTGTTGTGATATTCCGTGAGTCCTTGATCTTGATCGTACACATTTGCGTGTATGATTAGTGTATGGTCAAATCGGGGCGTCATAGCCGCCTTCCATGGCTACCCCCTCTTGTGAGTCGCCCCATACGCCATTCTGATCTAGGCTCGGTAGTCATCGCCGCCCCCCATAACTCATTTCCTAGAAAATATGCACGAGTTTTTTTTCCTCAACTAACGCAACAAATACCCAACGAGCTTTTATAAGGCTCGTTTATTTTTTCCACAAGTATAACCATGAATCTGTGCATGTGGGGCATATGCCATGATATATGATGCCAAAATGATTGAAATATCACCATAAACACGGATAAAATGCAAGACCGTTGAATCAACCATGAAATAATCAATCATGTCATAGGTCGCTTGGTCAGTGGAAATGCAAGGAGACTACTGGGGATATGATCATAATGACACCGCCAAAAGAATGAAATATTCTCTTTCGTGTTTTGTTTGATGACATGCAATATGCAATGTCAGGAGTGTTATTAACATACAGTGTCTCACATTTACTGCACCACTAATGGTTTCATGTGATCAGTTTTTAGTATGCTTCTCTTTTAGTTTGAAATGTCTACAAAATAGCCATGGACCTTACAAGTAATGGAAATATTTCGAAAAGCATGCATGTAGGGAATTCAATAGGATTAAACACATGCACGGACACGCCGCCTTCCAATGCACCCTCTCTTTCGAGCCGCTCCATACATCACTAGATCGGGATCGCGCCATGGCGCGAGGGTGCCGGTCCCAACGTTTTGATCAAGCGGGTAATACTAAGTTAGTAGTAATTCAGGTTTAGCATGTGCTATTAAATTATGATCATTGAAAAGTTTGTTAATACAAATAAATAAATTTAAGTTGGACCTTTCCATGATCAAACTTTAGTTTCTTTGAGTGTTCCTATATAACAAATCCAATCTACAGGAAAATAATTTTAAACTGACCGTATATTATTTCATAAAAACAAATTTTTAAAGCAATTAAGCTTCAAAATAGGCACTTCTCCAACACATTTTCTATATTCTAATTCTAATAAAGCCAAGTGCAAACCTAAACTTACGAAAATATTATCAGTTTGAAAACATCCTGGAATGTAGGTGACTAAAAAATGTCAGTTTATCACAAAGCTACAAATTGTAGAATTCACAAAAAAAACTAAGCATAAAAAGATGTCTAATGCAGAAAATTGCTGAGCCAGATCAATTAACTCTAAATTTTATTTATGTGACCTAGAAACCGAATATGTCAACGACCTGAAACCAGAAAATTGCTGCGAGCCAGATCATTCTTACTCCACGGTATTCATCATCAACAATGAGGCTGCACTTACACCTTGACATACACCTTCAAGCAATCAAACCTTAGCCCAATGCAACAGAAGCATAGCTCCACGAGCAGATAAAGCATTGAAACTATAGGTGCAGAAGAAAAGTAGAAGTAGAAATAAAGTAGGTGCCTCCTCTCTAAGTGCCGCTGTCGCCGCTGCCTCTCCCAGTGCCGCCGCCGCGATAGCCCCTTCCCCTAGATCCCAAGGGGGTCGGGGTGAGCACCGTCGATGATCACCTCGGCCTCCCCCTGTGTCGGCGGCGGCACAGCAGAGGTGGTCGAGCCATCGAGGTAAGCAGCGGTGGGCAGCTGTACGGTATGTCCTCTTATTTTTCTCTTTCGTCGACGATGCCTCCGCGCCTTCCAGCGTCACCTCACCAACCACCACACAGCAGCATAGGGATCTATAGCTAGTGAACAATGAGTCGATTACAGAAATAGAGCAGAGGTAACTTGGAATGGAAGAAAGAAGTTTATTGGGTGGCAGTGACCTTGTGTGGGGTGGACAACATCGTCCGTCAAGGTCCAGGTCAATGTCCTTGTCCATGGAGGGAGGGCACCTACTGCATCCAAAACGAACAAAAATAAATAAGCAAGGGTTGACAAACAAAGCAAGCAATTTTTTTTACAGAGAAATAGAATGCCCAGCTCAGAGCAGAGTACAATCTTTTAACTGGAAATATCGCACAAATTGATGCAAGTGTAGAAACTTGGTTGTATATATAGCATCAATCAATCCTCTCATATTATTCAGTGAACATTGAGACTATGTAAACTCGAACACTATGAACAAGATCTAGAAACAGTGGCATAGCAGAGCAGCAATAAATTGGAAAAAAAATTTGATGCATATAGATTGTTTCCTTACTTAAAAAAAGAATTCAGAGTGTGAGAGGTGCACTGAAGATGGCATTCTGTTGATGAATGCTGAACAGGGACGATCATCAATGGAGATTACACTTGCTGATCAAAAGGCAAGTGATGGAATCCCTTCCCCTGGATGAGTTTCATACAGTGATGGCACTTCTTCTTGCCTGTTGAGGACTATCCCAGAAATATATTATTTTTCCTGAAGCTCGGTGTAGCACAACATGGGCACGGACACATCAGTGGCTCTCTACACGATTGATGTAGGTTGCATCCCCTTGGTGACAATGAGGACCCCAACAATGCTTCTCTGCATTGTGCAACCAGTGAATGCGGACACCATCACAAAATTTGTTTAGAGCGAGTTCACTGAATTCTGTTGTGTTCCAAGTTTCAGGTTGACATGAAGAATTTGAATGTTGAATTATTTTTTACCTTTCCATGAGCTTACCTTGTATATTAAAATCAGAGCTCCATTCTATAATAATGACACAATATACTTCCTATTCATAATTCTGATCACATTAACAAATTCTTTTTCAGACAATACATGCATAAAGAAGTCTAGAAATACATTAGATTTTTCCTTCAATTACGACAATAGAGTAAAGCATTTCAGAAGACGTGTGTTTTTTCTTAGTGTCTTAAACAAACACATGTTTACATGTGAGCTCACCTCCTTGTCGGATAAATCATTGGACTGGATCAAGGTCTCTAGCAGAAGCATCCTCTCACAAAGCATCTGTAGTATCCGCGGAAGAAAAGTCTCAATAAGATGACTCCATGACATATACTGTATTTTCTTCTAGTAAATCAAGGAACAATACACTTGATTTATGAAGAGTCGATGGTATGTAAACTTATTTAGGAACTCTAAACATACACTTCTCATCCAAAATTTATTGACCCTACTACATTTGTATTTCAAGAGGTAGCTACTGCAGAAAATGATATAACAAGAACATGTTGATCTCCATAATAAGAATTGTATCTTTTAACTATAGATAATATTTTTCCTTGCAAAGAAATTTCCTGAATTACATCAGGACAGATAGAAAGCATATCATCAGTACTATATATAATGCAACTAAGAGTTTATTAGGCCATAATATGCCTTTCTATGGTAGCCATAGTAACTTCAATGTTCATGTCCCGAAAAGTTAAAGTGAGAAGTCAAGAGAGATAGAAAAACTCCATGTGTTTACCCACACTGAGCATGCAAAAATATACAACCCGCAGAAGCATCAAAGAACACATTATTAGAACCAGCATGGTCCAGACTTACTTTGAAGCAACACTAATAAATTCACATCTTGTACATGCCAAAACAAAAAAATGTACTGCCAAGAAGCAAGATGAACAAAATCATGTGCCTCCTGTAAAAATGTGAACCACCTAGAAACTGCATGGCCATACAAAGAACAACGACCATCAAAAGAAAACAACCATCAAAAGAACTTCCACACACAAAAAACCATCGAAAGAACCGCCCCAGAAAAAATGTATCTGTGACTGAACGCCTCCATCACTAACAAAAACATTAGTCTAAACCCCTCCAAGGACAGAGCAATCAGGCGCCATCTCTCAAACATAAGAATGGAATGGAACTGATAGTAGCTCGTAACAGCCTCAGACAGAGGCATGTAGGACCAATGTACAACAAACATTCCTGTAAAATAATGAAAGAATAACCCAGAAGACACTTTTAAACCATATATAAAACACAAAGAAGCATGTATGCTTTCTCTTCTATTACTAATGCTATCATGGAACTAAATATGAAGCCATGGATGTGACATAGAAGCCCTTCTTCCACTATATGTTTAGCCACTCAAAGGGAAATGAATCATCGCTTTATATGCAGGATTGATATGCAGGACAGAACTTTAAATTGTTCCCTTGCTTTGAAAGAATTTAGTAATGATTAGAAACACTTCTAAAAAATCTTAAGCACGCCCTCATCTATTATATTATTTATCCCTCATATCCACTTGTATAGTATTATTTATCCCAACGTATGTTACATCAGATAATATCAGTCATCGAGATAATTTCAGTGCCAATAAAGTTCAAATAGACAAATTCAGCACCTAAATGATCAGATATAAGTTCAGATCCTTTACTGAACCTTTATATTGCACTTTTTATCCCTAGGTAAAATGGAACATCTGTACAAAAAACTGCAATAAGATTCTATTAACCTAAGGAACAAAATCAAAATAATTAACCAAACATAAGAGTTCTAGGGCCAGGAGGTAAACTCTCTTCATCAAGACATAAGCAAGTAATCTAACCAATACAAAAACAAGAATCAGACCATGCATCCGGCGGAGCAGCAGTGGTGCCATGGTGCCGTCCAATCTCGTCACGAATGACCTCAATGTTGGATCGAAAGAAGCAACCATAGATCGAAACAGTGTCAAACCCGGGATGCCACCGCATGTAGTTTTGCTACCACCCAGACAGCCCAAAGTCATGATTATACAATGACACGCGAATGATTTACTCATGTCATAGTACCTGTGTAAGTGAATATGTCAAATAATCGTGTTAACAAACCACAAAGGTTAAAAGCTCGTAATGCACAAGTATCATGATTATAACACCAGCAAAAAAATAGTTTTGGTTATGTCACTACGGCAAGACAAAATTCTCATGTAATATGATTGGGCTTAGATTAATTCGATCAATTAATAATATTGTCTGGTGAAAAGACTTGAGCATTAAACACAATATAAATACCAAACTATATGAATCATACTCAAGATTATGTTGCATAGTCAGTCAAGACCTCGATAAGATTTTGACAAAAAATGATTTTGTAATAGAAAAGAAAATGAAAGAAAGAACTGAATTTGAACCTACCAGGCCGATAACTTTCTTGTCTGACATTTTAAAATCCCCCATCTATGTTAATCTTGCCTGAAAATCTACCAGGCCGATAATTTACATGTCGATGAGTATGACAACCGGCAGGAGCCATAGAAGTAATAGTTAGCGAGCAACTTCATGGAGACATGATGATGGAGATCATGGTGTCATGCCGGTGACAAGATGATCATGGAGCCCCAATATGGAGATCAAAGGAGCTATGTGATATTGGCCATATCATGTCACTATTATTATTTGATTGCATGTGATGTTTATCATGTTTTGCATCTTGTTTACTTGGAATGACGGTAGTAAATAAGATGATCCCTCATAATAATTTAAAGAAAGTGTTCCCCCTAACTGTGCACCGTTGCGACAGTTCGTTGTTTCGAAGCACCACGTGATGATCGGGTGTGATAGATTCCAACGTTCACATACAACGGGTGTAAGACAGATTTACACATGCAAACACTTAGGTTGACTTGACGAGCCTAGCATGTACAGACATGGCCTCGGAACACAGAAGACCGAAAGGTCGAGCATGAGTCATATAGAAGATACGATCAACATGAAGATGTTCACTGATGTTGACTAGTCCGTCTCACGTGATGATCGGACACGGCCTAGTTAACTCGGATCATGTTATACTTAGATGACTGGAGGGATGTCTATCTAAGTGGGAGTTCATTGAATAATTTGATTAGATTAACATAGATGGGGGATTTTAAAATGTCAGACAAGAAAGTTATCGGCCTGGTAGGTTCAAATTCAGTTCTTTTTTTCATTTTCTTTTCTATTACAAAATCATTTTTTGTCAAAATCTTATCGAGGTCTTGACTGACTATGCAACATAATCTTGAGTATGATTCATATAGTTTGGTATTTATATTGTGTTTAATGCTCAAGTCTTTTCACCAGACAATATTATTAATTGATCGAATTAATCTAAGCCCAATCATATTACATGAGATTTTTGTCTTGCCGTAGTGACACAACCAAAACTATTTTTTTGCTGGTGTTATAATCATGATACTTGTGCATTACGAGCTTTTAACCTTTGTGGTTTGTTAACACGATTATTTGACATATTCACTTACACAGGTACTATGACATGAGTAAATCATTCACGCGTCATTGTATAATCATGACTTTGGGCTGTCTGGGTGGTAGCAAAACTACATGCGGTGGCATCCCGGGTTTGACACTGTTTCGATCTATGGTTGCTTCTTTCGATCCAACATTGAGGTCATTCGTGAGTGAGATTGGACGGCACCATGGCACCACTGCTGCTCCGCCGGATGCATGGTCTGATTCTTGTTTTTGTATTGGTTAGATTACTTGCTTATGTCTTGATGAAGAGAGTTTACCTCCTGGCCCTAGAACTCTTATGTTTGGTTAATTATTTTGATTTTGTTCCTTAGGTTAATAGAATCTTATTGCAGTTTTTTGTACAGATGTTCCATTTTACCTAGGGATAAAAAGTGCAATATAAAGGTTCAGTAAAGGATCTGAACTTATATCTGATCATTTAGGTGCTGAATTTGTGTATCTGAACTTTATTGGCACTTAAATTATCTCGATGACTGATATTATCTGATGTAACATACGTTGGGATAAATAATACTATACAAGTGGATATGAGGGATAAATAATATAATAGATGAGGGCGTGCTTAAGATTTTTTAGAAGTGTTTCTAATCATTACTAAATTCTTTCAAAGCAAGGGAACGATTTAAAGTTCTGTCCTGCATATCAATCCTGCATATAAAGCAATGATTCATTTCCCTTTGAGTGGCTAAACATATAGTGGAAGAAGGGCTTCTATGTCACATCCATGGCTTCATATTTAGTTCCATGATAGCATTAGTAATAGAAGAGAAAGCATACATGCTTCTTTGTGTTTTATATATGGTTTAAAAGTGTCTTCTGGGTTATTCTTTCATTATTTTACAGGAATGTTTGTTGTACATTGGTCCTACATGCCTCTGTCTGAGGCTGTTACGAGCTACTATCAGTTCCATTCCATTCTTATGTTTGAGAGATGGCGCCTGATTGCTCTGTCCTTGGAGGGGTTTAGACTAATGTTTTTGTTAGTGATGGAGGCGTTCAGTCACAGATACATTTTTTCTGGGGCGGTTCTTTCGATGGTTTTTTGTGTGTGGAAGTTCTTTTGATGGTTGTTTTCTTTTGATGGTCGTTGTTCTTTGTATGGCCATGCAGTTTCTAGGTGGTTCACATTTTTACAGGAGGCACATGATTTTGTTCATCTTGCTTCTTGGCAGTACATTTTTTTGTTTTGGCATGTACAAGATGTGAATTTATTAGTGTTGCTTCAAAGTAAGTCTGGACCATGCTGGTTCTAATAATGTGTTCTTTGATGCTTCTGCGGGTTGTATATTTTTGCATGCTCAGTGTGGGTAAACACATGGAGTTTTTCTATCTCTCTTGACTTCTCACTTTAACTTTTCGGGACATGAACATTGAAGTTACTATGGCTACCATAGAAAGGCATATTATGGCCTAATAAACTCTTAGTTGCATTATATATAGTACTGATGATATGCTTTCTATCTGTCCTGATGTAATTCAGGAAATTTCTTTGCAAGGAAAAATATTATCTATAGTTAAAAGATACAATTCTTATTATGGAGATCAACATGTTCTTGTTATATCATTTTCTGCAGTAGCTACCTCTTGAAATACAAATGTAGTAGGGTCAATAAATTTTGGATGAGAAGTGTATGTTTAGAGTTCCTAAATAAGTTTACATACCATCGACTCTTCATAAATCAAGTGTATTGTTCCTTGATTTACTAGAAGAAAATACAGTATATGTCATGGAGTCATCTTATTGAGACTTTTCTTCCGCGGATACTACAGATGCTTTGTGAGAGGATGCTTCTGCTGGAGACCTTGATCCAGTCCAATGATTTATCCGACAAGGAGGTGAGCTCACATGTAAACATGTGTTTGTTTAAGACACTAAGAAAAAACACACGTCTTCTGAAATGCTTTACTCTATTGTCGTAATTGAAGGAAAAATCTAATGTATTTCTAGACTTCTTTATGCACGTATTGTCTGAAAAAGAATTTGTTAATGTGATCAGAATTATGAATAGGAAGTATATTGTGTCATTATTATAGAATGGAGCTCTGATTTTAATATACAAGGTAAGCTCATGGAAAGGTAAAAAATAATTCAACATTCAAATTCTTCATGTCAACCTGAAACTTGGAACACAACAGAATTCAGTGAACTCGCTCTAAACAAATTTTGTGATGGTGTCCGCATTCACTGGTTGCACAATGCAGGAGAAGCATTGTTGGGGTCCTCATTGTCACCAAGGGGATGCAACCTACATCAATCGTGTAGAGAGCCACTGATGTGTCCGTGCCCATGTTGTGCTACACCGAGCTTCAGGAAAAATAATATATTTCTGGGATTAGTCCTCAACAGGCAAGAAGAAGTGCCATCACTAGTATGAAACTCATGCCAGGGGAAGGGATTCCATCATTGCCTTTTGATCAGCAAGTGTAATCTCCATTGATGATCGTCCCTGTTCAGCATTCATCAACAGAATGCCATCTTCAGTGCACCTCTCTAGGCATCTAAACAATTTTTTTTCCAATTTATTGCTGCTCTGCTATGCCACTATTTCTAGATCTTGTTCATAGTGTTCAAGTTTACATAGTCTCAATGTTCATTGAATAATATGAGAGGATTGATTGATGCTATATATACAACCAAGTTTCTACACACTTGCATCAGTTTGCAGATATTTCCAGTTAAAAGATTGTACTCTGCTCTGAGCTGGGCATTCTATTTCTCTGTAAAAAAAATTGCTTGCTTTGTTTGTCAATCCTTGCTTATTTACTTTTTGTACGTTTTGGATGCAGTAGGTGCCCTCCCTCCATGGACGAGGAGGACATTGACCTGGACCTTGACGACGACGTCGTCCACCCCACACAAGGTCGTTGCCACCCAATAAACTTCTTTTCTTCTTCCATTCCAAGTTACCTCTGCTCTGTTTCTGTAATCGACTCATTGTTCACTAGCTATAGATCCCTATGCTGCTGTTGGTGGTGGTTGGTGAGGTGACGCTGGAAGGCGCGGAGGCATCGTCGACGAAAGAGAAAAATAAGAGGACATACCATACAGCTGCCCACCGCTGCTCACCTCGATGGCTCGACCACCTCTGTTGTGCCGCCGCCGACACAGGGGGAGGCCGAGGTGATCATCGACGATGCTCACCCCGACCCCCTTGGGATCTAGGGGAAGGGGCTATCGCGGCGGCGGCACTGGGAGAGGCAGCGGCGACAGCGGCACTTAGAGAGGAGGCACCTACTTTATTTCTACTTCTACTTTTCTTCTGCACCTATAGTTTCAATGCATTATCTGCTCGTGGAGCTATGCTTCTGTTGCATTGAGCTAAGGTTTGATTGCTTGAAGGTGTATGTCAAGGTGTAAGTGCAGCCTCATTGTTGATGATGAATACCGTGGAGTAAGA
Organism: Triticum urartu; assembly: GCF_003073215.2. Lineage (NCBI taxonomy): Eukaryota > Viridiplantae > Streptophyta > Magnoliopsida > Poales > Poaceae > Triticum > Triticum urartu. The sequence continues at coordinate 40,302,174 of NC_053025.1, forward strand.
ATGATCTGGCTCAGCAATTTTCTGGTTTAGGTCGTTGACATATTCGGGTTCTAGGTCACATAAATAAAATTTAGAGTTAATTGATCTGGCTCAGCAATTTTCTGCATTAGACATCTTTTTATGCTTAGTTTTTTTTTGTGAATTCTACAATTTGTAGCTTTGTGATAAACTGACATTTTTTAGTCACCTACATTCCAGGATGTTTTCAAACTGATAATATTTTCGTAAGTTTAGGTTTGCACTTGGCTTTATTAGAATTAGAATATAGAAAATGTGTTGGAGAAGTGCCTATTTTGAAGCTTAATTGCTTTAAAAATTTGTTTTTATGAAATAATATACGGTCAGTTAAAATTATTTTCATGTAGATTGGATTTGTTATATAGGAACACTCAAAGAAACTAAAGTTTGATCATGGAAAGGTCCAACTTAAATTTATTTATTTGTATTAACAAACTTTTCAATGATCATAATTTAATAGCACATGCTAAACCTGAATTACTACTAACTTAGTATTACCCGCTTGATCAAAACGTTGGGACCGGCACCCTCGCGCCATGGCGCGATCCCGATCTAGTGATGTATGGAGCGGCTCGAAAGAGAGGGTGCATTGGAAGGCGGCGTGTCCGTGCATGTGTTTAATCCTATTGAATTCCCTACATGCATGCTTTTCGAAATATTTCCATTACTTGTAAGGTCCATGGCTATTTTGTAGACATTTCAAACTAAAAGAGAAGCATACTAAAAACTGATCACATGAAACCATTAGTGGTGCAGTAAATGTGAGACACTGTATGTTAATAACACTCCCGACATTGCATATTGCATGTCATCAAACAAAACATGAAAGAGAATATTTCATTCTTTTGGAGGTGTCATTATGGTCATATCCCCAGTAGTCTCCTTGCATTTCCACTGACCAAGCAACCTATGACATGATTGATTATTTCATGGTTGATTCAACGGTCTTGCATTTTATACGTGTTTATGGTGATATTTCAATCATTTTGGCATCATATATCATGGCATATGCCCCACATGCACAGATTCATGGTTATACTTGTGGAAAAAATAAACGAGCCTTATAAAAGCTCGTTGGGTATTTGTTGCGTTAGTTGAGGAAAAAACTCGTGCATATTTTCTAGGAAATGAGTTATGGGGGGCGGCGATGACTACCGAGCCTGGATCAGAATGGCGTATGGGGCGACTCACAAGAGGGGGTAGCCATGGAAGGCGGCTATGACGCCCTCGATTTGACCATACACTAATCATACACGCAAATGTGTACGATCAAGATCAAGGACTCACGGGAAGATATCACAACACAACTCTAGACACAAATTAAAATAATACAAGCTTTATATTACAAGACAGGGCCTCGAGGGCTCGAATACATAAGCTCAAAAACAAAAGAGTCAGCGGAAGCAATAATATCTGAGTACAAACATAAGTTATACAAGTTGCCATAAGATGGCTAGCACAAACTGGGGTACAAATTGAAAGAGGCGTAGGCCTCCTGCCTGGGACCTCCTAACTACTCCTCGAAGCCGAACTCCATGTAGAATCATCCTCGGGATCCTCTGACTCCTGGACTCCATCATATGATCGCAATAACCGGGAAAAGGGGGAAAAGAAGTAGCAAAGCAACCGTGAGTACTCATCCAAAGTACTCACAAGCAAGGATCTACACTACATATGCATTGGTATCAATGAAATGGGTTGTATCTGTGGACTGAACTGCAGAATGCCAGAATAAGAGGGGGATAGCTAGTCCTATCGAAGACTACGCTTCTGGCAGCCTCCATCTTGAAGCAGTAGAAGAGAGTAGATGGTAAGTTAACCAAGTATCATCGCATAGCATAATCCTACCCGGCGATCCTCTCCTCGTTGCCCTGTGAGAGAGCGATCACCGGGTTGTATCTGGCACTTGGAAGGGTGTGTTTTATTAAGTATCCGGTTCTAGTTGTCATAAGGTCAAGGTACAACTCCGGGTCATCCTTTTACCGAGGGACACGGCTATGCGAATAGATAAACTTCTCTGCAGGAGTGCACCACATTTCCCAACACGCTCGATCCCTCTGGCCGGACACACTTTCCTGGGTCATGCCCAGCCTCGGAAGATCAATGCGTCGCAGCCCTACCTAGGCACAACAGAGAGGTCAGCACGCCAGTCTAAACCCAATGCGCGCAGGGGTCTGGGCCCATCGCCCATTGCACACCTGCATGTTGCGTACTGCTACCTCTTGAGCACTGTGTTGGTTTTCCCTTGAAGAGGAAAGGGTGATGCAGCAAAGTAGCGTAAGTATTTCCCTCAGTTTTTGAGAACCAAGGTATCAATCCAGTAGGAGGCCACGCACTAGTGACTTCTCTCGAGAGCATAAGTATTACGGTGGGTAAACAAATTACTGTTGAGCAATTGACAGAATTAAGCATAGTTATGAGAATATCTAGGTATGATCATGTATATAGGCATCACGTCCGAGACAAGTAGACCGACTCCTGCCTGCATCTACTACTATCACTCCACACATCGACCGCTATCCAGCATGCATCTAGAGTATTAAGTTCAAAGGAACAGAGTAACGCTTTAAGTAAGATGACATGATGTGGAGGGATAAACTCATGCAATATGATATAAACCCCATCTTGTTATCCTCGATGGCAACAATACAATACGTGCCTTGCTGCCCCTACTGTCACTGGGAAAGGACACCGCAAGATTGAACCCAAAGCTAAGCACTTCTCCCATTGCAAGAAAGATCAATCTAGTAGGCCAAACCAAACTGATAATTCGAAGAGACTTGCAAAGATAACCAATCATACATAAACGAATTTAGAGAAGATTCAAATATTGTTCATAGATAAACTTGATCATAAACCCACAATTCATCGGTCTCAACAAACACACCACAAAAGAAGATTACATCGATGAGATCTTCACGAGAATCATGGAGAACTTTGTATTGAGATCCAAAGAGAGAGAAGAAGCCATCTAGCTATTACCTATGGACCCGAAGGTCTGAGGTAAACTACTCACACATCATCGGAGAGGCTATGGTGTTGATGTAGAAGCCCTCCGTGATCAATGCCCCCTCCGGTGGAGCTCCGGAAAAGGCCCCAAGATGGGATCTCACGGGTACAGAAGGTTGCGGCGGTGGAATTAGGTTTTTGGCTCCGTATTTGGTAGTTTGGTGGTACGTAGGTATATATAGGAGGAAGAAGTTGAAGGAAATATGCCCTAGAGGCAATAATAAAGTTATTATTTATTTCCTTATATCATGATAAATGTTTATTATTCATGCTAGAATTGTATTAACCGGAAACATGATACATTCGTGAATACATAGACAAACAGAGTGTCACTAGTATGCCTCTACTTGACTAGCTCGTTGATCAAAGATGCTTATGTTTCCTAGCCATAGACAAAGAGTTGTCATTTGATTAACGGGATCACATCATTAGGAGAATGATGTGATTGACTCGACCCATTCCGTTAGCTTAGCACTTGATCGTTTAGTTTGTTGCTATTGCTTTCTTCATGACTTATACATGTTCCTATGACTATGAGATTATGCAACTCCCGTTTACTGGAGGAACACTTTGTGTGCTACCAAACGTCACAACGTAACTGGGTGATTATAAAGGTGCTCTACAGGTGTCTCCGAAGGTACTTGTTGGGTTGGCGTATTTCGAGATTAGGATTTGTCACTCTGATTGTCGGAGAGGTATCTCTGGGCCCACTCGGTAATACACATTGATACGTCTCCAACGTATCTATAATTTTTGATTGCTCCATGCTATATTATCTACTGTTTTGGACTATATGGGCTTATTTTCCACTTTTATATTATTTTTGGGACTAACCTATTAACCGGAGGCCCAGCCCAGAATTGCTGTTTTTTGCCTATTTCAGTGATTCGGAGAAACAAAATATCAAACGGAGTCCAAACAGAATGAAATCTTCGGAAACGTGATTTTCTCATCAGATAAGATCTAGGAGACTTGGACCCTCCGTCAAGAAAGTCACGAGGTGGTCACGAGGGTGGAGGGCGCCACCCCCCTAGGGCGCGCCCCCTGCCTCGTGGGCCCCTCGAAGCTCCACCGACGTACTCCTTCCTCCTATATATACCTACGTACCGCCAAACAATCGGGGACGGAGCCAAAAACCTAATTCCACCACCGCAACTTTCTGTATCCACGAGATCCCATCTTGGGGCCTGTTCCGGAGCTCCACCGGAAGGGGAATCGATCACGGAGGGCTTCTACATCATCATCCAAGCCCTTCCGATGAAGTGTGAGTAGTTTACTTCAGACCTACGGGTCCATAGTTAGTAGCTAGATGGCTTCTTCTCTCTTTTTGGATCTCAATACAATGTTCTCCCCCTATCTTGTGGAGATCTATTCGATGTAATCTTCTTTTTGCAGTGTGTTTGTTGAGACCGATGAATTGTGGGTTTATGATCCAGTTTATCTATGAATAATATTTGAATCTTCTCCGAATTCTTTTATGTATGATTGGTTATCTTTGCAAGTCTCTTCGAATTATCAGTTTGGTTTGGCTTACTAGATTGGTTGTTCTTGCCATGGGAGAAGTGCTTAGCTTTGGGTTCGATCTTGCGGTGTCCTTTTCCAGTGACAGAAAGGGGCAGCAAGGCACATATTGTATTGTTGCCATCGAGGATAACAAGATGGGGTTTTTATCATATTGCATGAAACTATTCCTCTACATCATGTCATCTTGCTTAAAGCGTCACTCTATTTTTAACTTAATACTCTAGATGCATGCTGGATAGTGGTCGATGAGTGGAGTAATAGTAGTAGATGCAGGCAGGAGTCGGTCTACTTGTCTCGGACGTGATGCCTATATACATGATCATACCTAGATATTCTCATAACTATGCTCAATTCTGTCAACTGCTCAACAGTAATTTGTTCACCCACCATAGAATACTTATGCTCTTGAGAGAAGCCACTAGTGAAACCTATGGCCCCCGGGTCTATTTCTCATCATATCAATCTCTATTACTTTATTATTGCTTTGCTTTTACTTTGCCTTTTACTTTTCACTTTGCATCTCTATACCAAAAATACCAAAAATATTATTTATCATCTCTATCAGATCTCACTTTCGTAAGTGACTATGAAGGGATTGACAACCCCTAAGCGCGTTGGTTGCGTTGAGATATTGTTTTTACTTGGAAGAATACATGGCATAAAAATATAATCAGGAAAATGACTTAGAAGATTTCTAAGTCCCTGAAATCAGCAACATTACGAGAGCTACTTTGCATGCTTGTGCTAGTCACCACAAAGACCACAAAAATACATGGCATACACCCCTGTAAAGATGGCATGGCATACTTCAAAACACATGTAGGGCTCAAGTTCATAGGAGGCACACATTAAACATGGCAAAAATGACAAATGTCCAATCTCTGATAAGAATCTAAAACTAACATTGCATAGCACTCTTGCAACAACATTTAGGGCATCAAGATGAACTCAAATGAACATGGTGCAATGGGATGAAATGAAGTACACATCGAGACGAACAATTTGATATGCCACACGCCCAAAACGGAGCCACGGATGCAAAGATATGTCATGATGAAATATGCTAAAAATTACTGGAACTTAGGAGAAAAAGTCAACCCGGCTAGGGTTTTGTCCAGATCTGGATCAGGATCAAGCATGGAAACCGAAGTTCGCCGGGGCTTCGCCGGAAACGCGCCGGAGTGGACGGAGGTGGCCGGAACAGACTTGGAGAAGGCGGGCGAGGTCGGCGCCGGGCAGTGAGGAGGCGCACATCGGCGTGGGGCGGTCGGCGGCGGTGGCTGCGGT
>NC_053025.1:40309011-40324642 GCF_003073215.2 Triticum urartu
AACAGTCACTCAGTGAAGACAAAGATAGTGCACAATCATACAATGACTTCACAAGGAGCAACAGTAAGTAAAGGGAAGGGAAGATGAAACCAGTGACTCGTTGAAGACAATGATTTGTTGGACCAGTTCCAGTTGCTGTGACAACTGTACGTCTGGTTGGGCGGCTAGGTATTTAAACCTTAGGACACACAGTCCCGGACACCCAGTCCTGAACACGCAGCTCAGGACACCCAGTCCTCACCGTATTCCCCTTGAGCTAAGGTCACACAGACCTCGCCCAATCACTCTGGTAAGTCTTCAAGGTAGACTCCCAAACCTTCACAGACTTCGTTCACCGGCAATCAATGTCTCTTGGATGCTCAGAACGCGACGCCTAACCGGCTGGAGGATTCACAGTCCTCAAGTGTAATAAGTCTTCAGATCACACAGACAAGAAGACTTAAGTGATGCCTAATTCTCTTTGGCTCTGGGTGGTTAGGGCTTTATCCTCGCAAGGAATTCTCTCTCAAAGGCTTCGAGGTGGGTTGCTCTCAAACGACAAAAGCCGTACTAACTCTGAGCAGCCAACCGTTTATGGTTGTAGGGGTGGGCTATTTATAGCCACTAGGCAACCCGACCTGATTTGTCCGAAATGACCCTGGGTCACTAAGGAACTGACACGTGTTCCAACGGTCAGATTTCAAACTCACACGGCAACTTTACTTGGGCTACAAGCAAAGCTGACTTGTCCGACTCTGGACAAGATTCGCTCTCATAGTCTTCACTCGAAGACATAGGTTTTGGTTAGGCATCACTTCAGTCATTCTGACTGGTTCTCTTGGACCCCACTTAACAGTACGGTGGTTCCTATGACTCAACACAAAAGAAAAAGAACTACGAAAGATCTAAGTCTTCGAGCTCCATAGGCTTCATGTGGTGTCTTCTCTTGTCATAGTCTTCAATGTGAATATCTTCATATACCACCTTTGACTTCAATGTCTTCATACATTTTTAGGGGTCATCTCTGGTAGGAAAACCGAATCAATGAGGGACTTCTACCTGTGTTATCCTGCAATTCTCACAAACACATTAGTCCGGCCTCAACTAGGTTTGTCGTCAATACTCCAAAACCAACTAGGGGTGGCACTAGATGCACTTACAATCTCCCCCTTTTTGGTGATTGATGACAAACTAGTTGAAGTTTTCAATGGGGAATATAATCTGTGAAATTGTAAAGGATAAGGAATTGTCTTCATAAGTTGCAAGGGCTCCCCCTAAAGATGTGCATATAAGTAATTTGCTTTTGGAATGCAAATGCACATGGCAGGTTGTACTTGTGGAGATCCACTTCAACTTATGATGACAATCCACTATGCATGTGAAAGTATATGAAGATAATGACATGCATAATGGAAAATGGACGTCTGCAGAATGATCTAAGTGCGGAATTTATCGTCGCACATGCGGAATTTATCATCGCAAACAAGGTGGCAAATAAGTAGCAGACGACCATCGAGTTTAAGTGTTACAACTCAAAGAACCAAATGTAGCAAAACGAGAGTTGTAAGCACGAAGCAAAATATAAAGCACCCGCCCATATGGACCCGCTTGAAGACTATCAAACTCATATGCTTCTCCCCCTTTTGTCAGTAAGGACCAAAAAGGTTTGAAGACATAGAGCATCTACTCGTTCCCATGAAGAGTAGGTGAAGCAGCAGGGTCGTTGGTGGTGTTTGGCGGTGCAGAGAGAGCTTGGAGCAGAGTCGAAGCGTGCTGAAGGAGGTGGCGGTGAAGTAGCATCGTCTTCATCCTCGATCACTCTGGCATTCACAGTTGCAGCAGAGGAAGAGAACTCAGAGTCTTCAAGGGATGGAGTTCGTCGCAGCACTGCCCTTCGAGGAGGTGTGGAGTCAAACTTGAATCGCTCAGTGAAGCCATCCTCTTGAAGATCATCTTCAGAACACATCAGCGTTAGCCCTTTCCATGTGCGGCGAGAGGTTTCATGGGCAACAAAAGCATTCTTGGTGGCAAGATTGCGAATGCGATTAACATCCACCAAGAGGCTTTGCATCTGACGCTTCAGCCAGTCATGATGCCTATCCTGTTTCTGATGAAGAGCCACAAGAAGCTCTCGGTCGTTGAGAACACGAGTGCGCTTCTTGGGTCGTGGAGCAGTTGTACTATCAGTGGCTTCAGTGAGAGCAGGATGTCGGTGCACGTGTAGTGCCAGCCAAAGGATACACACGAGTGACTGCTTCAACACCTTCAACGTTCTGAGTGAAACTCTGATGCTCTGCATTCTGAAGACTTAGAGGTTCCTTGGCAGGCTCAGGATAGATGGCTTCAGTAGACATATCCACATCAGGCAAGAAGATCCGATGGTTGCGGCTGAGGGCTGATACGAGATAGCGGAGTGAAGTTTGATCAGCCGCATGACCCAAGGGGCGTAGAACTTCAAACCAAACAGATCAGAGCCTGATGCAGCAAGTTGGCGTATGAAGAAGTCCTGTGCATTGAAGCATTTTCCATGAAGAATATAGAAGACCAAAGTCTTCATTGCACCCTCAAGCTTGGCATTTGGAGAGTGCCCTTTGATGGGCCAGAGAGTTCGCCTGATGATGTGATAAATGGTTCTTGGCAGATACTCAAGGTCTTCAACGAAGAACTCCGTGGGATAAGCAGCATCTTGGGGCAATGGCTTCATCATGCTGAGCATCTGACTCATATCAGGTTCAGGCTTCTGAAAGATGCTCTCAATAGCTTCACTATGCAGCTGACAGCCATGCTCGTAGAGATCGCCAGGAGTGGGCAACCAGTGAGCTCAATGATGTCAAAGGCTTTGGCTTCGTGATGAACGTTTCCAGTCATCCACTCCAGGACCCAAGTCTTCGGATCTCTGCTATACCCGCGGATGTGAAGTGTGGCATAGAATTGGAGCAGCAACTCTTCATTCCAATGCTCTTGGTCAGTAACGAACGGCAGCAGTCCAACTTCCTTGAAGCAATCCAAAGCTTCTTCCAGACAGGGCAGACCAGCTATAGCTTCAATGTCAAGGCGCTTGTGTGGGAAGATGCGACCTTGTGTATAGAATGCAGAGTAATAGCTTCGCTGCGGATAGCTCCAGAACCGATCAGATGATATCCTTTCCCTTGAGTAGGGGTTCCTGGAGCTATTGAAGAATGTGTTGTCTGCTCTGAAGCCATTGATATTGAAGGAGCCAGGTGCTGATGCAGGACCTGGGAACCTTGGCAATCTTGGGATTGGCTTCTGTACCTGAGGCCTGTGCTCAACATGATAGTCGAACTGGGGACCGGCAGCAGACTCAGGAACAGAAGTGCGGGATCAGTGGCTTCGCTGTCTTCTGTCTTCCGTTGGGGAGGGCTCCACATTAGCTTCATTGGTGGTTGTGGCAGCCGCAACATTTTCATCCTCCACTTGACGAGCTGGAGGTCGGTCACAAGCACGTTCTCCTTGAGAACTGCTTCTTGGTGGGACAGGGGAGTGGAACTTGTGGGACTTCTTCTTCCGCGGCTGATGCAGCCGGATTGTCTTCAGCAGAGACTTGAGGCCTTGGACCTTTGCGCAAGCCTGCGCAACGCGGGCGACGCCTGTGGAGTTGGAGTGGGCTGGGCCTCATAGTCTTCTTCCTCTTGTGGGCGATCCGCCCATGAAGCATTCCTGTGCAATTGGCGTCAGTGGATGACCAATGGCTGATGAGTTCGCTGTTCTCAAGCTGAGGAAGGACTGCACCATCTTCTACATGTCATGTTGACCAATTGTCTTTCAGTAGCGATGGGATCAGCTGCTAGAAAGTCTTCAGCTTCAGGAGCCTTTGTGGAAGCAGACTCATGGATAGTCAGTTGGCGTTCAGCTTCAGGATAGACCATAGAAATGGGTTCAACTATCAAAGGCTCTGTGGGAGCAGCCCAATCTTTCTTGGTCTTCCTCTTCTTCTTGGAGGGGGCAGTAGGAGAGGCTTCAGGATGTTTCCTCTTCCTGGCTTCAGCCTCAGCAGTCCTCGTCTTCTTGAGCTCTGAAGCGGTTGACGGCTTTTTGGCTTCGAGCCAGTCAGTCTTGCTTCTTGCCTTGGTGCGTCGGGTTCAGCCGTAGCAGGTCTTCTTCTTCTTCTTTGCGGCCATCCTGGGGTCGATGCCAGGACGCCCAAGGGCCTTGCGCTTCTCAGCCTCATTGTAGGCTTGCACACATCTGTCAGCCAGAGCCTTCATGCGCTCACGCGAACCCTGAGCTTCTGCACGTTTCTTCAGAAAGGCTTCCTTGAGCTCGTGCATCATGATCTTGAAGTTCTTCACTTCTTGCACACTGAGCTTGGCCATATGCTTCTTGAACTGAGCCTTTTCATAGTCAATCTTTTGCTTCAGTTCAACAATGCGCTGGGCGACAGCTAGCTCTGAAGCAATGGCGCCTTGGAAGGCGACACTGAGGCCAATGGGTAGCTGCAGATCTTCAAAGCTGATGTTTGGCGTGTCAAACCACTCGTCAATGAAGTTGTGGATGATGGTTACATCAAAGAGAGGCAGATCATTGAAGATTTCTGCTTCTTCTTTGCTCTTGATGAGTTGCTCAAGAGCGTCATCTGCAAGATCTTCATCACTTGACAGATCAATGTCATCATTGCGCAGAATGGCAGCAGCTTCAGCTCTTGGCCGGTGTGTGGCAGAGGCATCTTGCTCTTCTGGGGCTTGGAGATGCGTGATAAGTCTTCAGACTGCACACTGTCTTCAGGAGGTGCAGTTGCCAGTGGCTTCGCCCGTGAGATTTTTGGTGAAGGGGCAGGCTTCGGCTTTGCGGCTTCTTCATCTTCTTTGTCTTCGGCGCTGAGGCGCTTCATCTGATTCAGCGTCAGCTGCAGGCTCATTCACTGCAGTCCCTTGAACTAAGATGCGGGTGATGAGGCCTTCAAGGTTGTAGAAAGGACCGATGACATTGGGTTCTGCATCTCGTGTGCCATCTGCCCTTGGTGCTGAGGGACCAGGGTTGAAGTCTAACCCCAAAGTCTTCTTGTTCTGCTTCGCTGAGTTCTGGGCAAACTGGAAGTTGCGCTTGAACAGATTGTCGTCACGACACCATAGTAGTGACGATGGGTGTGCATCAGCAGGCTGTGGCCCACGGACCATGCAGGGATAGAAGCCTTGTTCAATGGCTTCATCTCTGGACCTGGGTAGAAGATTCTTGTATAGGATGTCTCCCCACGGTCTCTTGATGGCATTTTTCTCAGCATATTCTGGGTTACAAATCGGTATTTGAACCATTGTTCTGCCCAATATCTTCGAATCCATTGGATTCGGGTCTTGCGCTGATTGTAATCCTCTTCAGGATCTGTCTTGTACAGTTCTGAGAGTTCATCTGGCAGATCTCTGGATGTTTCTCCATGACGCTTTCTGCCACCCTTCCTTGCTGCTTTCTCTGAAGCCATAAACTTTAACTTGAAAGGCTTCAACACGTTCAAAGGCTTCAAAGGTTTTCGCTTGCTGGACCAACAGGAACTGGCTTCGGGAGAATTTATGTGATGCTGTAAGAATTCTGCAAATGAATGCAGACTATGAGAACCAAAGGATTCTCCCACGGACATGTACCTGTGACAGCATTAAGGTGCGAGGGAAGGGGAAGAGGTCATATGCATTCTCAGAAGATTTTGAAGATAAATCAGTTTAGAAGACATTGACCTCATCGTGCGAAGACATTCACTCATAGATAAGGAGTTGGTTCCAGATTTGTACGAATCCACAGATCAGTACAAGTGAGGAATCTAACTACTTTGTGAAGCATAAGTGAATATACTAGGCATGTTATGAGATGCAGTATGAGAGAGATCTAACTTGTGTGAATAGAAACTGCTTGTGGTAGAAAGTGACAAATCCATAGGATCAATGGTGCTGTAAAAAGGAAGTTTTATTTACCACACTAAGAACTGCTAGACGGAGTGGAAGATGAGGCCGAGCAGTTCGATCTTCCGTGCCCTAACTTGGCGACGGAGGACACCTACGGCGACGGCGGAGAGGACGATGTCCGCGGTCGGCGTGAAGACGGCGTCGGAGAGGTTGCGGCAGCGAAGCGCTTCGTTGCCGGCGTCGTCGAGGGCTAGCGGTGGCGCTAGGGTTCGTGCGAGAGTGGAAGAAGAGATAATGACCGCTGTGAGTGTGTATTTATAGGTACAGGGGCGGCACTGCGCTATTACACAGGTGCCCCTGGCGATTCGCATCTGAGGAACACGTGGCCATTATGCGGAATTTTGGGGTTTGTTCCACGTCCCACGCACGCCTGGATTGTCGGGTGGTCGTTCCTACTTCTCCGGATTTCATGTGGAGGAATGAGCATTGAAACAGACTTAATGGTTGTCTCTGTATCTTCTGCTGACAAGGACGCAGAGAAGACATTCGACAGTTTCAATAGAATGCATATGATTTGGAGAGATAGAATTTGAGATAGAAAGCATAGAGAGGTTAGGGTCCGATCACATTCACTTAGTTCAAAAGATTCAACAAGAAGACATAGCTATAAGTGAATGCTGTAGAGGACAGAACACTAGGTATATATATATATATATATATATATCTATATAATCAACATAGTGAAGATAATCATGAAGATATGTTGAGATTGAAGCCAAACCAAATGTGAAGACATAGCAAATGTAACGCGCATGAGTGAAACACTTCAAACAAAAATTTGGTGGTGGCGTTACCCACCGTATAGGAAGTATTAGACCCAGACACGGCGCACAATTATCGTGGCGCTCCGAAGTCAAATTCCACATTAATGTATTCACACTTAGAATGTATGTCTTCATTGATTGAAGATATACTTTACTTCGTGTGTTGCACATCTAAGTCATCAATATGCATAAGTGTTAGGATGTGTGCCTGATCACAGGACATTTGAGGATTCCAAGATATTTAGCTCACAACGTAACTTGCAAAATCTCTTCTCATCCAAGGGCTTGGTGAAGATATCTGCCAATTGCTCTTCAGTGTTGACGTGTATGATATCAATGTCTTCCTTCACAACATGATCTCTGAGAAAGTGATGACGAATTTCAATGTGCTTTGTCTTCGAGTGCTGAACTGGGTTGTTGGCAATCTTGATGGCGCTTTCGTTGTCGCAAGAGTGGCACTTGCTTCAGATGAATGCCATAGTCCTTGAGTGTTTGCTTCATCCATAGAAGCTGAGCGCAGCAAGATCCAGCAGCAATGTATTCAGATTCAGCAGTGGAGAGAGATACATAGTTCTGCTTCTTTGAAGACCAACATACAAGTGATCGTCCCAGAAAGTGACATGTGCCTGATGTAGACTTGCGATCAACTTTGTCACCAGCATAATCAGCATCCGAGAATCCAACCAGATCAAACTCTGAGCCCTTTGGATACCATAATCCTAGAGTTGGGGTGTGAGCCAAATATCGAAGAATTCGCTTCACAGCTAAGTGATGCGACTCCTTTGGTGCCGCTTGAAATCGAGCACACATGCAAACACTAAGCATAATATCTGGCCTAGATGCACATAGATAAAGTAAAGAACCAATCATGGAGCGGTATACCTTTTGATCGAACTCTTTACCATTGTCGTCGGGACCCAGATGATGTTTGGCTGGCATTGGTGTTGTGAAGCCTTTGCAGTCTTGCATACCGAACTTCTTCAGGCAATCTTTGAGATACTTCTCTTGAGATATGAAGATGCCGTTGCGTTGTTGTCGTATTTGAAGACCGAGGAAGAACTTCAGCTCCCCCATCATGGACATCTGATATTGCTCTTGCATCATATATCCAAACTCTTCACTGTACTTCTGATTGGTGCAGCCGAAGATAATGTCATCCACATATATTTGGCACACAAACAGTTCACCATCATATGTCTTCGTGAAGAGAGTGGGGTCTAGGGAACCAGGTATGAAGCCTTTGCTCTTCAGGAAGTATTTGAGTGTGTCATACCAGGCCCGAGGGGCTTGTTTGAGGCCATACAGTGCCTTGTTGAGCTTGTATACCATGTCAGGATGTTTTGGATCTTCAAAGCCAGGCGGTTGTGCAACATACACTTCTTCTTCAATCTTGCCATTGAGAAAGGCGCTCTTCACATCCATTTGATATAGAAGTATTGTATGATGATTTGGCATAGGCCAGCAGTATGCGTATGGCTTCAAGTCTAGCCACAGGAGCAAATGTTTCATCGAAGTCAATGCCTTCCACTTGAGTATATCCTTGAGCAACGAGACGAGCTTTGTTTCTGACAACTTGACCATGCTCATCTTGCTTGTTGCGGTATATCCATTTGGTGCCTATTATATTGTGCTTCCGTGGATCAGGACGCTTAACCAGTTCCCATACATTATTCAGCTCAAACTGTTGAAGCTCTTCTTGCATAGCTTGAATCCATTCAGGTTCCATGAAGGCTTCTTCAACTTTCTTGGGTTCTGTTATTGAGACGAATGCGAAGTGCCCACAGAAATTTGCTAGCTGAGTTGCCCTTGAACGAGTGAGTGGACCAGGTGCATTGATGCTATCAATTATTCTTTCAATCTGCACTTCATTGGCAACGCGAGGATGTACAGGGCGAAGACTTTGCTCTTGCTGATCATTGTCGTTGTTAGAAGGAATGTCTTCAGGCTGAGCATTGTCTTCATGTTGATCAGGTGCTGAGATGATAAGTTCTTCTTCAGGATGAGCTTCAGAAGGTATAATTTCTCCAGTTCCCATTAGCTTGATTGATTCACTGGATGGAACTTCATCTAGCACATTTGGCAGTTGCTCTCTTTGTGAACCGTTGGTCTCATCGAACCGCACATCCACTGTTTCAACCACTTTGTAATGAAAGAGATTGAAGACTCTGTAGGAGTGCGAATCCTTTCCATATCCAAGCATAAAACCCTCATGTGCTTTTGGTGCAAACTTTGAGGTGTGATGTGGGTCCTTGATCCAGCACCTGGCGCCAAATACTCTGAAGTAACTGACATTTGGCTTCTTGCCAGTAAGGAGCTCATAAGATGTCTTGTTCAGAAGCTTGTGAAGATAAACACGATTGATTGTATGGCATGCAGTATCAATGGCTTCAGGCCAGAATTTTCTTGGAGTCTTGTATTCATCTAGCATCGTTCTGGCCATCTCAATGAGTGTTCTGTTCTTGCGTTCGACGACGCCATTCTGCTGTGGCGTGTACGGGGCTGAGAATTCATGTGTGATGCCCAAGGTATCAAGATATGTATCAAGGCCAGTGTTCTTGAATTCAGTGCCATTGTCACTTCTGATGTGCTTTATCTTGGCGCCATAGTTGTTCATTGCTCGATTGGCGAAGCGTCTGAAGACATCCTGCACTTCAGTCTTGTAAAGGATTATGTGCACCCAAGTATATCTAGAATAATCATCAACAATGACAAAGCCATAGAGGAAAGCAGTAGTAGTAAGAGTTGAGTAATGAGTGGGACCGAAAAGATCCATGTGAAGCAGTTCGAAGGGTCGAGTAGTGGTCATGATTGTCTTCGAGGGATGTTTGGCCCTCGTCATCTTCCCTGCTTCACAGGCACCGCATAAGTGATCTTTCTTGAACTTGACGCCCTCGATGCCTATGACATGCTTCTTCTTTGCAAGGGTGTGGAGGTTCCTCATGCCAGCATGCCCTAGCCTCCGATGCCAGAGCCAGCATTCTGAAGCTTTTGCTAGAAGACATACGGCAAGCTGTGGTCCTGCTGAGAAATCTACCACGTACAAATCATCTTTTCGATACCCTTCAAATACTAGAGACTTGTCAGATTCCATTAGAACAATGCAACGATATTTTCCAAATATTACGATCATGTTTAAATCGCAAAGCATTGAGACAGACATTAAGTTGAAGCCAAGGGATTCAACAAGCATGACTTTATCCATGTGTTGATCCCTTGAGATTGCAACTCTACCTAGACCCAATACCTTACTTTTACCAGTGTCAGCAAATGTGATGTGGCTCTTGTCGGATGGACGTAAGGTTGAGTCCATAAGAAGGCTTCTTTTGCCCGTCATGTGATTTGTACACCCACTATCAATAATCCATTCTGAAGACGCTGGTGTCGTACCCTACAGTGCAGTTAGGGGATAGGCTTCACCAAGAGCATTGTAAAGCAAAAACATTTGACGAACCAGTGGGTTATGAAAGCTTAGATCCAGATTAGGACTAATAGGGAGAGTAGCAAGCGATTCAGGAACGAAGTACATAGTAAGACCATTCAGGAATTTTATCTTGCGCCCTACAAGATGTTTAAGGTCAGCAATAGCGTCGGACGATTTGGTTTTTTGCTGGAGACCTTCCCTGCAAAAGAGAGTTAAGCTTTCTTAGCCACCCAACAATCTTCAAGGGTGGCTTAGGAAGCAATAAGTCTAGTGCGGCATCTGAGAATTTTGGCTTGGAGCCCTAGCAAAAAGTCTTGCAGCGGACAATAGTACTCATAAGAATAAGCAGAATAGTTCTTGTTCTTATGAACATCGGTTTGAATGACGCTCTCATATTCATATGCCTGAGTATGGTTTCCCTGCAAAACATTTGCGTTAGTGCGACTCAGGTGAGTCCTCTGTCTGTATGAAGCCTTTGGACCGTATGAAGCCTTTGGTCTGAGGTTTGTCTTCTTCACGTGAGGTGTCATGATGACATTCACAGGAAGATTCTCCAGACACCTTTTCGGAACCCAGATCTTCTTCATAGGCGGTCCATTCCTGCAGTTAGTACCAATGTACCTGGCAAACACTTCACCATTCTGATTCTTAAACAGTATATAGTTTGCATCAAAGGATTCATCAATGATAATGGGGTTAGCACAAGTGAAGCCAGATAGATTGGATGGATCTGCTGAAGGTTCCTTTGCAGCAACCCACGTGGTTTTGGGGTACTGCTCAGGTTTCCAGTAAGAGCCATTAACATTCATTTTCCTTACGAATCCAACACCCTCTTTCCTCGGGTTTCGGTTCAGAATCTGCTTTTTGAGGACATCACATAGTGTCTGATGCCCTTTAAGACTTTTGTACATCCCTATTTCAAGCAATGTCTTCAACCTAGCATTCTCATCAGCAATAGCAGTGGTATCCTCAGCAGAGGGGTTAGTTACCACATCAATAGTTGAAGATATTGCAACAGTGGTAGCAGTACAACATCCAGCAACAGAATTAGCATTATCACGCTCAATGCATTTAATACATGGTGGTTCAAATCCTTCCTAAGCGGAACTGATCTGTTTGGCGCGAAGTGACTCGTTTTCCTTTGAAGATCTTCATGAGCCGCTCTCAATTTCTCAAGATCTTGCTTCCTTTGAAGATAATCATAGGAAAGCTTTTCATGAGTTGTTGAGAGAGTTTCATGACGACTTTCAAGTTCCTGATACTTAACGTGAAGATTTTTTATGTCTTCAATTAAGGATTCAGATCGAGTCATTTCAGCACCTAACAGATCATCGCTTCTGTCTAACAGTTTTTGAATATGTTCCATAGCTTTCTGTTGTTCAGTTGCAATTTTAGCAAGTGTTTTGTAGCTGGGTTTTGAACCACAATCAGAGTCATCGTCACTAGATGTTTGATAGTGAGTAGTGCGTGTGTTTACCTTGGCACCGCGTGCCATGAAGCAGTAGGTAGAAGCGGAGCTAGCAATCGGCTGGTGATGAAGTCATTGTCTTCAGTGTTGAAGATGACTTGGCAACGTATGTTGTAGCCAGACTTGCGACGCCTGAATCGGACTCCTCCTCAGACTCCACCTCCGCTCTCAGAAGCCAGACTCCTCCTCTGAATCCATTTCCTTGCCAACAAACGCACGTGCCTTGCCAGATGAGCTCTTCTTGTGTGATGAAGACTTTGAGGAAGACTTGGAAGAAGACTTTGAGTATTTCTTCTTCTTCTTGTCGTCAGAGTCATATTCCTTGCTCTTCTTCTTCTTTTTGTTCTCATTGTCCCACTGTGGACACTCAGAGATGAAGTGGCCAAGTTTCTTGCACTTGTGACATGTTTTCTTCTTGTAGTCATGAGCAGAGCTTCATCATTCCTTGAGCTTGATCGGGAAGACTTTCTGAAGCCTTTCTTCTTGGTGAATTTTTGGAACTTCTTCGACAAGCATAGCAAGTTCCCTTCCAATGTCTTCAGGATCATCAGAACTGCTGTCAGATTCTTCTTCAGATGAGGAGACAGCTTTTGCCTTCAAGGCACGAGTTCGCCCATAGTTTGGACCGTAGATATCTCTTTTCTCAGAAAGCTGAAACTCATGTGTGTTGAGCCTCTCAAGTATGTCAGACGGATCGAGTGTCTTGAAATCAGGACGTTCTTGAATCATCAGGGCTAGGATGTCAAACGAACTATCAAGTGATCTCAGTAGTGTCTTGACGACTTCATGTTTGGTGATCTCAGTAGCGCCGAGGGCTTGAAGCTCATTTGTGATGTCAGTGAGTCGGTCAAATGTGTGCTGGACATTCTCATTGTCATTTCGCTTGAAGCGGTTGAAGAGGTTGCGAAGGACACTGATTCTCTGATCTCTCTGGGTTGAGAGCCCTTCATTGACCTTGGAGAGCCAGTCCCAGACCAGCTTAGATGTCTTCAAAGCACTCACACGGCCATACTGTCCTTTGGTCAGATGACCACAGATGATATTCTTGGCAGTAGAGTCCAGTTGAACGAATTTCTTGACATCAGCAGCAGTGACACCTTCTCCAGCCTTGGGAACGCCGTTCTCGACGACATACCATAGGTCGACGTCAATGGCTTCAAGATGCATGCGCATCTTATTCTTCCAGTAGGGATATTCAGTTCCATCGAAGACGGGGCACGCAGC
Source organism: Triticum urartu (assembly GCF_003073215.2). NCBI lineage: Eukaryota > Viridiplantae > Streptophyta > Magnoliopsida > Poales > Poaceae > Triticum > Triticum urartu. The sequence continues at coordinate 40,321,777 of NC_053025.1, forward strand.
GGAGACTTTAATTATCCCTGCAGTCGACATAGCTAAAACTCCAGGTGGTTAAACCGAATCACACAGAACAAGGGAGCACCTTGCTCTGATACCAATTGAAAGTGCGTTATATCGACTAGAGGGGGGGTGAATAGGCGATTTTTATGAAAGTCTTCAAAACGTGGAAGTTATGAAGACAAACGATAGAAATAAACCTATTACCCTGCAGCGGAAGGTAGACTACACTAGGCAAGCCATAGTCAAGTATTCAATGGAGTGAAAGCACAATGACTAATAGCAGCAATGTAGTAAGGATCAGGTAGGAAGATATTATGAAGCCAAACAGAAAACAGTCACTCAGTGAAGACTAAAAGATAGTGCAATCATACAATGACTTCACAAGGAGTAATAGTAAGTAAAGGGAAGGGAAGATGAAACCAGTGACTCGTTGAAGACAATGATTTGTTGGACCAGTTCCAGTTGCTGTGACAACTGTACGTCTGGTTGGGGCGGCTAGGTATTTAAACCTTAGGACACACAGTCCCGGACACCCAGTCCTGAACACGCAGCTCAGGACACCCAGTCCTCACCGTATTCCCCTTGAGCTAAGGTCACATAGACCTCGCCCAATCACTCTGGTAAGTCTTCAAGGTAGACTCCCAAACCTTCACAGACTTCGTTCACCGGCAATCCACAATGTCTCTTGGATGCTCAGAACGCGACGCCTAACCGGCTGGAGGATGCACAGTCCTCAAGTGTAATAAGTCTTCAGATCACACAGACAAGAAGACTTAAGTGATGCCTAATTCTCTTTGGCTCTGGGTGGTTAGGGCTTTATCCTCGCAAGGAATTCTCTCTCAAAGGCTTCGAGGTGGGTTGCTCTCAAACGACAAAAGCCGTATCTCAATCTGAGCAGCCAACCGTTTATGGTTGTAGGGGGTGGGCTATTTATAGCCACTTGGCAACCCGACCTGATTTGTCCGAAATGACCCTGGGTCACTAAGGAACTGACACGTGTTCCAACGGTCAGATTTCAAACTCACACGGCAACTTTACTTGGGCTACAAGCAAAGCTGACTTGTCCGACTCTAGACAAGATTCGCTCTCATAGTCTTCACTCGAAGACATAGGTTTTTGGTTAGGCATCACTTCAGTCATTCTGACTGGTTCTCTTGGACCCCACTTAACAGTACGGTGGTTCCTATGACTCAACACAAAAGAAAAAGAACTACGAAAGATCTAAGTCTTCGAGCTCCATAGGCTTCATGTGGTGTCTTCTCTTGTCATAGTCTTCAATGTGAATATCTTCATATACCACCTTTGACTTCAATGTCTTCATACATTTTTAGGGGTCATCTCTGGTAGGAAAACCGAATCAATGAGGGACTTCTACCTGTGTTATCCTGCAATTCTCACAAACACATTAGTCCCTCAACTAGGTTTGTCGTCAATACTCCAAAACCAACTAGGGGTGGCACTAGATGCACTTACACTCTTCCTCTTCTTCAGAATCTCTCAAAATGATGATCTGCCAAGCACTCTGGCAGTGGTCTTCTTGACCCTTTCCTTCCTTTTCTTCTCTGCCACAACCTGTTCTTTGGGTGCTGATCCCAAAGTTTCTTGAGTGGATGTTCTGGCCTTTGACATAGGAACTCTCTTGGCAGGAACCTTTTGCTTCATTCCTGGCTTAGTGGCAGCAGCTGTGCCATATTCCTTTTTCAGAACTTTCCTCTTTGAGGTGGCCTCTTCCTCAACAGCCACATAGTCCTCATCCTCAGAATCTGAGGTTCTCTTCTTTCTGGTCCTGGTGGCTGCCTTAGGCAAGTTGCTGGGTGTACTCCTGCTTCCCTCATCAAATCTGCTAGAGGGACTAGTGCCCTCACTCATGTTAACTTGCTCCTTCAGACTTGTTCTGACTGTCACTCTGATCTGACATGATGCAAACACTGACAGCAGACCCTGTGAATAGATTATAGATGAGGTAGATTGGATGAGCATCACAAAGTACAGAGGTTTTTGCAAAAGAATGAGTCAAAAACTTAGTTTTAGTTTTCCACAGAAAGCATTTCAGATCTACCGATTTGAAAACTCGGTGATACCGAAGCAGCTTTTGGAACCTAAACTAGTGAACTCGGTCAGACCGAGTCACAGTTCGGTGGCACCGAGACTGCTAGGGTTTCACAAAGAATTGAACTCGGTCACACCGATTTGCAATTCTCGGTCAGACCGAGAATCACATGTGCAATAGCCTTAGCCAAATCGGTGGAACCGATTTCAACAACTCGGTTGGTCCGAGATGATTTCGGTGGAAACCTAACCCTAAATTTTCAATCCACAACTAAACTACGGAGTGATTTCACTTGGATAGAGTGATCTCAATCGTGGCAAGATACATGGCAAAACAATGTGCTAGGAATCAGAGTGAGATTAGCACAAGGATCAAGTCCATACCCTAAGTGCGGCGATGGACCTGCTACGGCGGCAACGGCGGAGACGATTTCCGTTGACGGCGGCGGAGACCAGCGGCGGGAGGCAGCTGGCGATGAGGAGGACGATCCGGAGACCCAGGGAGGCAGAGCAGGCTGAGCGGGCGAAGGGGTTCGGAAAATTTTCCAAATTTTGGCCGGGGATATATATAGCCTGACCCTGTCGGTGTGACCGAGTGGAACAACTCGGTGGCACCGAGATGCATAACTGCAAGCAGTTACTGCAACTCGGTGTGACCGAAAAGTTCAAATCGGTTGCACCGAGATTGAAAACCTAGATCGACTTAGTGATCTCAGTATGACCGAAATGGATGAATCGGTCAGACCGAAACACACAAAGAAGTTTTGGAAGTTTAAGTCTATGACGAATCGGGGACTCCGAGTGCTCCTCACACAGAGTG
>NC_053025.1:40325642-40333142 GCF_003073215.2 Triticum urartu
ATCTGATGTTGGCCATATAAATTGTACGTATATAATGTGAAGAAACGAGTGGTAGTACTGTACCAACTAAAATATGAAATGTAATAAATACTTGTATGTACGTACTGAAGAGTTAAAGTAACAAGAAGAAACATAACATAGTTCTGCTGGGGGCTCAGCACAACACACCCCTCAAATTAAATTAAGCACACATGAAATTAAACTTTGCAACTATTCCGGTAGACACTGCATTAGAACCACCATGAGCAACGACACTGCCACCTTACTCAGAGTCCTCGTCCACGTCCTCGACTTCGTCCTTGTCCCTCTTCCTCTTGGCCGATACTTCTTTGCTTGAACTGCACACTTGGCTATTGCTCTTCATCCAACCCTTGTAGATATTGAAGCAAAGGTAGCCATCCATTGTAGTGTACTGGATGTGGTCTATATCTAGTACATTCCGCTGCCATGCATGACGATGAAACGTGTATGGAGGTTTCTCCAGTTTACCGTATGAAGGATGAACCATGGCTCCTGCCAGTCAGCATTGAAGGCTGAAGAGAGGACACCAGCCGATTCTTCTGGAGGTCGAAGGTGTTGCCTACAACGAGGCCTATCCGACACAGGACTTCTTTGTCGTTACCAAAGTCTACAGTAACGAATTTGACTAGGTTGCTCTCGAGGAAGTCCTTAAAATCCTGGCACTCAACGTCGGCATGGCATATGTGGTAGACCAAGCATATGTCATGCACGCAAACCTGGATCACGGCGGGCTTCTTCCTCTCTTCGTCCTTTAGATCCTTCTCTCGTCCCAGGACTGTGGTGTACTCAACATCTAGCCCAGTGACCCACTCATCATCTGAGTTTTCGAACATGCGTCTGAAGCGAGAAAGGCATCCTTTCACCGTCACGGAAGAACGGGTGTAGATGATGTCGAAATCATCGCCGGTGATGGTTCTAACCTTGTACTCACTGCCGATCCTGGAGATTTGGGACGCCATGGATTTGGGAGGAGGGTTAGGATTAGTGGAACTGCCGTAATGTGAATGGACGGGACGACTAGGAGCGAACCACCATAGTATTTAAGGACGTGCGGGGACGAGTAGGACCGAACTGCCAGCGTGCGAACAACAGGGTAGTGGCTTTCCATTCTCCCATGATACGGGCTTCCGAGAGCCCTTGGATCTGAGATCAAACGGTTGCATGGCGTGATTCTAGACCTATGGGTGAATATCCTATCCTGGAGGGTTATTCTACAAATTTTCAGCAACTTAGCATGCGACCGTTTGATCTCAGATCCAAGGGCTGCCAGCAGCCCGTATCGTGGTCGCACCTACCACGACCATCGCGTCGCTCGTGCGGTCGCGCCCTTGGAGATTTAACACGGTGCGTTAGGCTATCTGATGTTTGGCATGTTATACATAGTCATCACTTTGTCACTCATACTACAACAAGGTTGGCTATAAGTGTATTTTTTTACTCCTCTCTATCTCTTTCTTCGTACTCCCTCCGTCCCATAATATAAGAACATTTTTGACACGTGTAGTGCCAAAAACGTTCTTATATTATGGGACACATGGAGTACTATTGCATTTGCCAAGGAGTGACCTCTTCCAATGAAATGGTGTTGCTAAGTTTGCTTCATTTAATTAGCTATAGACTCAAAATTGTCTTTTCACCTAGGTACAAGCGCTCAGCACCGTTTCTTCCTTGGATCACCAAACTAGTCTCTGTCTTCTTGAATAACTTGCCACATCGGACTTTATGCCTATGTGGCAAGCTCAAGCACCTGTAGGAGCAAGTAAAAGTAAGTACAATAGTGCGCTTTACATGGTATTTTTGCATATGTGGAGGAAATAGAGGCAAGGAAAAAGTGGAGAAGTGGGCTCTCATGCAAGAGCCAGCCTCTACTACATGGTGGAGCATTGGGAGAGGGACCTGTATGGAGGTGGCCAGGAATCTGGGAGACTCACGCCGGTCGTAGCGCCGCAGTTAAAATGATAATGGTAAGTCAAATCATGGGGCCCCACCTGTCCAATAGTACCTTGCTGTCAAATCACACAACCCTACGTTTGCTGCAGCCTACTCCCTTGTCTTCTCGCGTCTATGTCGAAGCGACTAAAGCGCTATGTTACAGTAACATATTATGTTACCACAAGCACCTCTTTCCTCATTAAATAGTTGCCACATAAGCAAAATTGTCTTGGGATGTGTTAAGTTACTACCTAAGTTACTCCCACTATGGCTAGCCTAAGAAACAACGTGAGAGTTAATGCACCACGCCTATGTGTTTACTATTTGGTTTTTGTAAGATGACTTAATACTCACCTAGACGGAGGGAGTATTCGATTTGAAAGCGTGCGGTGCAGTTCCCGATACGGCTTTAATGCAGACGAGGGAGGGAGTAGCGGTTCCCGATATGTTGAACGACCAATGCATCCCCCTCAATTAATGCATGAGGGAAGTAATGGGAGGAGGTCCGAGAAAAGTGGCTGCACGATGTGAATTTAACGCAGTTTGCTCTCATTGCCCTCATATAAAGGCACCCCTCCATTCCAATGCATCTACCACATCGTATGCACCTAAGCATTTGCCTAAGCACCTACACTAAGCGCAAAAGCGCTCACTCCAGACCCATGGCAGCGATGCGCGTGAGCGGCTAGCGGCTGCGCCAGATGGTCCACGATGTCGTCCTGCGGCATGGCGCCGAGGATCGTCTCCAGATGGTGTTGGAGACCAGCAAGTGGATGACCGCCGTCGACGCCAACTACGACTCTCAGTTGGACTAGATGATTGTTGACACCAGCAACAAGTTCACTGTCATCAAGAAGCTCACGGACAACATCGCCATACTCCTCCAGCCCGCGCGCCCGGGCTCCTCATTGCCTCCCACCCTAATCAGCCTCCATGGACGGAACCTCTTTCAAGCACTGGTGGCCCTGCGACTGCCCGCCGACGCCACGAAGAATGTCCACCTGGAGGTCGTGCTCGCCGCGAGCCGCCTCACCCTGCAAGAATTCGTCGACCTACACATCCACGTGTACGAGCAAATCATGTACATAGGTATCTACAATGCTAGTGAGGACGCTACGAGGTTGGCCTTCCTCAACTGGCTGGAAGCCTTGGATGCCTTTGCTAAGAAGCACCTCAACCTCGCCACAAAAGCCGCCGCTCCTTAGCCGCCGATCGGTGGCCCGACGCACTAAGTTGAGGAGGAGGAGGTCGTACATTCGTGGATCCATCTTTCTTCTTGCCTTCTGTAACCACTACTGCGATCGCATCATTGTGGCCTTAATTCTTATTGTGCTGTTGCATTCTCGTTCCAGTCAATACCGACATGTGCGATCCCTTTGCTTAATTATATGCATCATTGTAACTACTACTCGATTCGTCAATTTATAAGTTGTGCTTACCTTTTCCATCAACTTCGTGCAACGCGCAGGCATCTTGCTAGAAACACTAGAATATGTCTATATAATCCGTATGTGATAGTCCATTTGAAATCTCAAAAAAGACAAATATTTAGGTACGGAGGGAGTAATATATTAGGAGTATATCATGCACACAAAGGCAGAGGAGCGGTGGGGCCGAGAGGGATGAGGGGCACGTCGGGGGGATGAGGATCCCCTGACGCGAACAATCCTACCATTCTGTCACTGACATGTGGGACCCATAAGCGTGGGTCCCACCTGTCAGCGAAGGAAAGGCAGGGCAAGGCAATGATAGCCACGTGAGAGGATACATGTCCACGTCGGGGGACGTCGTGTCGTGGGTTGGAGCGGCGTCGTGGGAATCGCGTGTGGGTGTGGCAGTGATAGAAACAAGAAATGTGATGGTCGCCGTGGTTCAACTTCCATGGACAAGCTGTGATGTCTGCTGAGACATGTATATCAAAACTAGAGTGTTTATATTTCAAGCACGTGAACAAGTATTATTCTACTACTTTGGATCCATTGCAACGCACGGGCCAGCACATTAGTAGTAGTAGTGTCCATCTCTATCTCTAGAGGCCTTCCCTCGTTCATCCTTTTCTCTCACAAGATAAACTACTCATACAAATGCATCTTGATGTTCCGTGGAACGCACGAGGATGTTTCCTTGGGGTTCTCTCCAGCGCGGCGTGGCCGTAGTTGCAAGTTGACGCCCCTTGAGATGCCGACGTTGAGGGGCACTCGGATTTCCTCCGATGAGCAGGCAAGATGAGTTTGATCACGTAGTAAATGCATTCTAAAGACTACTTCAGTGTCCATTTCCTAATTCTCCCCCTGCCCACTGTTCCATAGGTTAGGCTCGGTGCGAGTGGAGATTGGCTTGCATATGTACGGGAGGGTACCAACATCAATTTGCACAACATTTACAACGGTGACACCGTTCCCGTAGAACCTTTGTCCAACATTGGGATCAGCCATGCAACGGGCCACCGCATGAATTGGTACGATGGAACCACGTTGAGAATGAATAAGAAAGAACGAACCTTGCACATGGCGGTCAAAGGCAGACCATGCTGTCTGCGGCCGATTTGTTGCCGTACGAGTAGGAAGACGCTGTGCTCCTTTCTAACCGCATCTTCATGGTGACAAACCAGGGGACTTACTTTGTATGGGACACATCCTACGATATACTCCCTCTCTCCCAGTTTATTTTTTTTGAATCTTTTCGTTTTGTAAGTTTCAAATTCAAATTTAAAGCTCTCCATCACATGTTGAGATTACAATGTCCATTAAATCGTTGCGTGCATGTATAGTAAAGAAACAAATCTCAAGTTTGGCACGTGTTCGTGCCGCGGGAGCACCACAAGCCCTGGCGCAGGAGTTACATTTCCCTCTCAGGGCCGTCGGGACTGAGCTTCAGCGCCTTACTACACCTACCTTTGAGTCAATAACATGTGGACCTGATAGGTGACTGGTCCACATGTAATGCTCCCGTAGGCAGTGGGGCAGTGGGGCCAAGAGGGGTGAGCTGCAGGTCGGGGGATGTGTGGTTTCATGGGTTCGAGCGGCGTCGTGGGAATCACGGGTGGCTGTGGTAGAAACTTGATGCTCGCCGCATTTTAGGTGGCCCACATGTCATGCACACAAAGGCAGAGGGGCGGTGCGGCCGAGAGGGGTGAGGCGCACGTCGGGGGGCGTGGTGCCGTGGGTTGGAGAGGCGTCGTGGGAATCGCGAGATGAAACATGATGGTCGCCGTAGTTGAACTTCCATGGACAAGCTGTCATGTCTACGGACACATGCACTGCATACCGATCACTGGAAGGAGTAGCAGAGAAAGCTATATATGCAGATAAATAGTTCCTTATAGTCAAGCGGACCCAACGCTACTACTCTGTTCCAAAGACATGCACACCATCGAAATAGTCCATCTATATCAATATACATCGAGAGGGAATAATTTTTTTACAAGAGAGGAAATAGTTCATCCATCCATAATGCCCTCCTGGTGGTGCAGCCTTTTCTTATTCTTCTTCTTCTTCTTCTTGTTCTCATTCTTTGTGGGAGACGGCTTCGCAACAAGCTCTTTGGACCTTGCAGCTATCTCTAAACTCACACGGGCATCGAGGGCAGCATATTTTATCCGCTCGTACGTCAAGGGATAATTCTCCCATCCAGACGACCTTAATGCCACCGTCTCGTCACCCTTCTGAAGATTTGTACCGAGCACAAAATTTGCTACGTCGAATAGGGATGGTGTCTGTTTATCACAAACTTCTACAGGAATTTTGATTCTGGTTTGTAGGTCGGCGATGCTATTCAAATCAAGCTTGTACGGCTCCAGCTTCTGTTTGTCCCCTTCGATGGCTGCCCCACAGAAGTATACGTCCTCCCGAGACAAGAAATCGTGAAGCTCACCTGGTATGGAGGGCGAGTGTATGATGTGGTACACCAAAACATCATCTTCGAAGCACAGCTAAAGGACGGCGGCGCGCTGGATCTTCCCAGGGGCACGCTCCGTGTACTCTGCGTAGAGACCAATGACCCTCGTCTCTACCTTTTCAAGGGAGTTGGATACATTGTTGATCCACTGCCGAACAACCCTTGGGTGGACGGTGACGGTGGCAACTATGCGCATCGAGCCTTCCACGAGGACATGTTGGACGCTAAAAACCTGCATTTCGATCTCTATCGCCATTTGGAACCGCTGGAACGGAGGGCTATGGTTTGGAGAATTAGGAATTAGATGGCTAAGTCTAACTTGAAGTAAGTTAGATGATTATTTAAAGAGTTAAAACAATGTGAACGCAGTGGGGTTTGATGCAATGAAGACGAAGGGAAGGTGAAGAAGCCAGAGGAGATGGTTCCCGATGGAGAAGAGTAAATGGGAGAAGTGGCGTGCAGGCAGTTGATTAGACGGCTAGGTAGACTAAACGAAAAGGCTATGCGGGTAGACTGATGAGTCGTACCTGTTCGTGTACGTGCCCATCCTTCCTGATATGGGACCTATGCAAACAGATAAAAAATGTGTCGTAGTTTTTTTGAGCGCGTGAGTGGGAGACACAACATTCTCTGGTTAAGGAATACTCCCTCCGTTTAGGTGAGTATAAGTCACCTTCATGAAAATCAGGTTTTCCCAAAACCTTTAGGCGTGGAGCATTAACTTCCTGCTCGATCCCCTCCCAGCCTCGTTAGCCAGCGTTCTCTTCCTCTGCTGCCGCGTTCTACCTTTCCATTTTTCCTCTTCTCAAGTGTGGAACGATCTGCATGCCGTCCTTGATGCACCAGAACGACCACTGCATGCATCGCGGCAGAGCGTTGATTGGGCATGCACGAGAATTTGGTTCTGCTTGCAATATGGATGATACCTGAACGATGAAGTGAACAGGCATGCTAGCACGGGAGACCTATTTACGCTATACAATACTGGAGTACTCATGTACACCTACTACTACTACTACTAGTAGTAGTAGCAGTAGCAGTAGCAGTAGCAGTAGCAGTAGCAGTAGCAGTAGCAGTAGTAGTAGTAGTAGTAGTAGTAGCAGTAGTAGTAGCAAGTAGCAGTAGCAGAGTAGCAGTAGCAAGTAGCAGCAGTAGCAGTAGCAGCAGTAGTAGTAGCTAGCAGTAGCAGTAGCAGTAGTAGCTAGTAGTAGTAGCAGTAGTAGTAGTAGTAGCAGTAGTAGCAGCAGTAGCAGTAGTAGCAGTAGTAGAGTAGTAGCAGTAGTAGTAGCAGGAGTAGCAGTAGCAGAGTAGCAGGAGTAGCAGTAGTAGTAGTAGTAGTAGTAGTAGCAGTAGTAGCAGTAGTAGCAGGAGTAGCAGTAGTAGCAGTAAGTAGCAGCAGTAGCAGCAGTAGCAGCAGTAGCAGCAGTAGCAGCAGTAGCAGCAGTAGCAGCAGTAGCAGCAGTAGCAGCAGTAGGAGTAGTAGCAGCAGTAGTAGTAGCAGTAGTAGTAGTAGCAGCAGCAGCAGCAGCAGCAGCAGTAGTAAGTAGTAGTAGTAGTAGTAGTAAGTAGTAGTAGCAGTAGTAGCAGTAGTAGCAGTAGTAGCAGTAGTAGCAGTAGTAGCAGTAGTAGCAGTAGTAGCAGTAGTAGTAG
>NC_053025.1:40335642-40339030 GCF_003073215.2 Triticum urartu
GCAGTAGCAGTAGCAGTAGCAGTAGCAGTAGCAGTAGCAGTAGCAGTAGGAGTAGCAGTAGCAGTAGTAGTAGCAGTAGCAGAGTAGTAGTAGCAGTAGTAGCAGTAGTAGCAGTAGCTAGTAGCAGTAGTAGTAGTAGTAGTAGTAGTAGTAGTAGTAGTAGTAGTAGTAGTAGTAGTAGTAGTAGTAGTAGCAGTAGCAGTAGTAGCAGTAGTAGTAGCAGTAGTAGCAGTAGTAGCAGTAGTAGCAGTAGTCAGTAGTAGCAGTAGTAGAAGTAGCAGTAGTAGCAGTAGTAGCAAGGCAGTAGCAGCAGTAGCAGTAGCAGCAGTAGCAGCAGTAGCAGCAGTAGCAGCAGTAGCAGCAGTAGCAGTAGTAGCAGTAGCAGTAGCAGCAGCAGCAGCAGCAGTAGCAGCAGCAGTAGCAGGAGCAGCAGAGTGGTACACTTGATGGTCAAAATACTATTCATCCGGTCCTCACAGTGAAGTGACAACACCCTGCGCCTGACACTAGTCCAGGCGGCGTGTTCGAGTTACCAAAGTCAGCCTCACCCTATGCACAGTGCAGTCTGTCACCGCCGCTGTACAGCACATTGGCACCTCGCCTCGTCTCTCTCTCCGCTCCCATAGCACCACTCCATCTCCATCTCCTTCTCCGTCTCCATCTCACTGTGCCCCCGTGTACCGTCGCCTCACTCGCCTCCCCAGTACCACTATTCCCTCGCTAGCCGCTCCAGCACCGACATCCTTCTCCCCCGTAAATCAAGCCCCCTTCCAAACTCCACCATGGCCGAACGCGAACCGCGCAGCATCCATATGAGCCGCTATTGGAGCAATCTCCCCAGTGACATCCTCGACCTCTGTTGTTCGTGTATGGATATGTTGAGCGCCCTGCAGCTGGCTGCATGCTCGAGGGACATGCACACGACCATCGTCGAAGCGAGGCCTAAACTTTTCAAGACACCCTGCTTGCTGCTATCTGGTCTTGCAAGATTCGCTCACCATGATACGGAGGCGTGCATGATGCCCCTCGACTTCAATCTGATCTCCATTAGCCGAAACTTCTTTGCAGGTATGTAGTGGGTCACCGTAGATCATTTCCCTCGACATCGATCCGATCACCATCGCCCGAAACTTCTTGGCAGGTATGTACTGGGTCGGCATGAACTCCCACTGGATGGCTGCCTTCAGAGAAGACGGTAAAAAGTTGGTGCTCGTGAACTTCCAGACCTCCCATGAGATTATCCTTCCTCCGTTGGATTATATAGAGTATTACCATCGCGGTCCAAGTCATCTAGATTACTACGTCAGTTGGACGGACCTTGTTTTGCAGAAGATTGTAATCTGCCAAGTGCCCACACGACATGCGAATTACGCAGACTTCAAGTAATTGCCTTGTTCGACCGCGGACTCGCCTATCTTTACGCCGGTGCCTTCTTTAGCTGGAGACAACTCGGCTCGCAGTGGATCATCGTCAAAGCTGATACACACTTCTGTGATGCTATTGAACACAATGGCATCATATACACGATCGACAAAGCAGATGGCACCACGTATTGCTAGGACGGCGCGTGTAAGCTGTTTCCTCTCATGTTAGTTTCCTCATTTTCATGATGTAGAAACATGCACCACACTGTTGGTTTCATCTAACCATACATTAGGGAAGTAATTGTGCATATGGAGAACTGTATATTTGGAAGTAGTGAAATCCTGCAATGCTTACCATGTGTACATACCTATATTCGCCCTTCAGCAATCAATGGCTAGAATAATATCCTCACAAAATTTTTGCCCACAGAAAACGAGTATATAACAATGCATGGTCTGTTAGTTACCTTGAAGAATTTGTTTGTGAGGACAGAACATGATTACATAACATGCATGACATGGTAGTTTCCTGCGAAGAATCGATTGCGAGATAACATGAGTATAACCATGCATGGCACTTCTATATTTTCGAGCCCAGTATACATTTCCCTGTATTTTCCTCCCAGTTCCAACAGGGACATATAAATGCTGTTTCTTGCATTATCCTACTCATACTCTGAACAATGCTGATCTTACATTAACAATGCCTGTCCTTTTTGATATGATGCAGTGTCCCTACAGTTACTGTCCTATGTAATCACACCACCTTTGCCAAAAAAAGGGAAGCACAACTGGTTCCTCGCTCGATCAGACGACGACAAAAGACTGCTGATCATTCAGACACATGAGCCGGAAAAGTTATATTGCAAAAACCCCACTGTATACAAGCACCGTGTAATACGTGAGTATCTGGACAGTGGCTGTTACGTCTACGAGCAGGATACCAGCTTGTTGGGGCCTTTAGGATTTTTTAGTTGGAGGCGGGTAAACAGCCTTGGTTCACACTCTCTGTTTCTCAGACTCAATTATCCGATTAACCTGGAGATCACCGTTGGCAAGGACCTTGATGGCAGAGAGGCTCTGTTTGCTATGGAAAACTGTGTCTACACGGCGAGCCCTAGGAGTTCGGGAGCAAACTCCCCTGATTGTCAACGATACAGCCTGCAGCCAAAAGAAGGTGAGAATGACAAAGGCATCCGGATTAACTTTGATCCTTGGATGTCTCAATTACGATCGGTAGTGATGTGGTTCGGGCCTTCAGATTGATAGGTAATTGGGCTGTTGCATCGAAAGGGTGGAGTACTGGTGTCTCTGGATCACTGGTCGCTGAAGCGGGGCTGCAAATTATGATGGTGTTGGATCATCTCTTCGAATGACTTTGTTGTATTTGCTGCTGGTTCTGGATGGGTAGTTCTTTCTTTTGTTATGCATATTCCTTGTCATTTGGTCATCCTCGTCTATGTCACTCTTACTATGTAATAGTTGCTTCTGTTTAGAATGTCATTCTTGTCTGGATCACGAGAGTCTGAGCGTTGCGGATGGGTGCGTTTTGGTGGTGTAGCAAGACTTCTTATGAACTATCATGTCTTGCTGTTTATGTCAGTAGTAGCCACTAGTCAGTGTTTGAATGTTGTATATATCGTTGTTTCGAACTGTTTATTGTCTCGAACTACTGGTGGGCTAAATGAGGGCATCACCATTCTCCAGTGTTCAGAGTATATCTCCTTTTTTCAAGTTATATAATTTGAGCTCAGTGTCTTTTCGATGATGTACACTTGTTTGGGCCAGTGAGGTGTCGTTGGATATGGGCCGAGTAGTAACGCAATGCCAAACAGGTCAATTATGACTCTCAGGCCGGGCTCTCAAAAGATCCTGGAAAAAAGGCCGGGTGTCGGTGTTAAAACCGGCGGATCTTGGGTAGGGGTCCCGAACTGTGCGTCTAAGGCGGATCGTAATAGGAGGCAGGGGGCACGATGTTTTACCCAGGTTCGGGCCCTCTTGATGGAGGTAAAACCCTACGTCCT
>NC_053025.1:40340030-40358196 GCF_003073215.2 Triticum urartu
AGAACCTTGCGAGGCTGAACAAAAAGGAAAAGAGGAATGCCCGAAGATGAACAAAATGAAAACACTCCGTTGGAAAAGAGGAACAATGAACATTACGGAAAACTTGAGATTGCAGAGCTAAGAATGACGAGCGCAAAGGAAAAGAAGGAATCGAAACCACTCTGGTTGAAATGAGGTAAACAAAGATCAAGAAGAATAAACATGGGCAGAACTCCGGTTGAAAAGTGATATGAAGCTTGATAAGATGAAAAGAACTTGAGCAAAAAAATACAAAACACTCCGGTTAAATGGGTAAGCAAAGAAAGAAGCATGATCTTGATAAAACAAGATGATGGGTTGAAAAGAGCAACATCGCAACGCCTCCGGAAGGAAGAAATAGAAGATAGATAATTGAAATAAAAGAATGGGGAAGAAAATGCCAAGTTGTGCCACAATTGAGCTTGAAAAGGCATCCTTAGGAGAATGGTCGAACGGAGTTGTAGGAAAACCAACAATGAAAAGATAAGCTTGTAGTGGGCTTATGGAAATCTCAAAACTATGAGGTGAATCTGCCACTCACGGATAAGATTTGATTGGATTTGTATGTCATGGAGACGAGAAACTATTTCACCGGAAGGATAAATGAAGAACTTGGATCATTTATAAGCACCACAAATACCAACAATCTTAGGGAAGGCTTTAGGTGCAACATGACGCAAGATAACTCCAACAAATAGATTGGTGGATTTAAAGATATTTCATTCTTAACAACAAGTGAATCATGAAACATGAACTCAAGTTATCAAGAATGACATAATACCACCTCCAATGATATGGAAGAAAGAATTGCACTCCGGATTGCAAGATGAAAAAACTTGAGCTCCTCTGAAAAGAATCTTGATGAACACTTCGAGAAGGAATTAAATCCTTGATGAACCATCATGTAGAACCTTCATGAAGAACTCCGTTAACAAAAGAATGATCAAACGGAAGGAAAGAGAAGTTGAAAACACAAGGTGAATCCTTGTACCGATTTAGATGAATCTCCGTGGTGAAATAATTGAGAGAACTTGGAACTCCGGGAAAAAGAGAAGATGAAACAATTGAATTCAGGAATTTGATGACCTCCGGAATAAGGAATTAATCACTAGGAAGAAACAAGAATAAGAATTACTTCATGCTTATCCTTCATCAATTTAAATTGATGACGAGCAAACGGATTTGGCATACTACTTATTCTCGTTGAAAAGGATTAAGAGAGATACCGATAACTTGATAAGGTCTTCAACGAAACACCAGTAGGATTGAAAAGAACGAAAGAATTGATATGATAACCATGGAAGAGAAACTTGAGCAAACCACCATAAGAATTGAAAAAGAACAAAGAAAAGATAAATAAACACCGGGAAGAATTAGAAAACGAATCAGGATACTTGAGGGAATTTGATACATGAGAACGAAAGGATCATGACTGATTAGAGAATATTTTGAATGATGCACCGGTAAGATTGGAGGATGATAACTGAAAGCTGAGAAAGGAAAAAAAAACCTAAAATGATGGACTCCGGCTACTCAAACTGAGAAGACTCTTGAATTGCTTCGGATGGGTGAAAAGAAATCTCACAATCAAAACCAATTATGAGAGGATGGCAGCAAACTAAAACCATGAATCTTGAAGAGAATGGAGCAAGATTAAGAGGAAAAATCTTCTTCGGTCTTCAAATGTAGAGAATGACGATGAGAAACACCACCAAGAATTATCGAGATACTCCGGAATAAAGAAGAATGGAAAAGTTGAACCAACAATGAAAAGATTTTTAAAGATCTTGGAGGAAGGCATTTGACTGATGATAATTCATACTTACATCAAACTTCAAAAGAATTTAGGATAGTTCCGGGAAAAATAGAAGATTCAGGTAAGATCCTGGGAAAGACCTATGGGTTAGTTCCCACTCAAAAGATACAATGTAGAACAATTTAAAAGAGAGAATGCACCGATTGAATAAATGGCTAGAATGAGATAACAACCTCGAAATAGGTTGAACGGATCTTGAATGACAAGACGAGCCTTTTGAGAAAGCTTGAGCACGCCGGAACAAATGAATAGCGAGAAGTGAATTATTATGAGGTGCACCGGTATGAGAAGGCATTGAAATGAGGAAAGGGTAAGATCAACAAAGCTTGACTTGAAACCACCGGAGAAGATAAAAGAAACGAAGAATGATGAACTAGAAGCTCCGTTAGTATCTTCATGAGAATCACCGGATAAGAACATTGAAGGAAAAGAATGGAGAGGCTTCACATCAATAAGATGGATACTCGATTAAGAAATCTGAGTCCTTGAAAAAAACAAGGGAGGGAGGGCGGGAAAAACAAAGGCAACTTGGAGATGGATGAAACAAACAACATTGAGAAGAACTGATAATTGATCTTGCGAATGTTGAAGTGATCGGATCCACTTGAAGAGAAGAACACCGGTAGAAAAGGATTGGCATAAAACTCGATATCGAGAAGGATTAGTATTCACATGAGTATGAGAACACCATTTGGGGAAGGTATGGAATCAACACTTGACATTGAAGCAACTCGAATACCACAACTCAAAACAAAACAAAGGATTGGCTTGCAGAATAAGCCGGAACAAACATATGATAGAGATTTCGTCCGAAGTTTTCGTGGTGGGGCCTACACGGGCTCGATCGTACAGCACCATCATGTACAAGGCAGTGCACATGACATACGAAGCGTCCCCGAGTCGGCATAGCCAAGGACTCTTTAAGACACAACGAGACCACTGTAAAACCAACCGTGAATAGGCGGACCACTAGACGTCGAACCCCAATTTCATATCTACATCTGTCGGAAAGATATCCTAAGAGCTACTTGAATTCCCACTTATAAACTCCCGAAATTTTCCGGTTATGCAATCAGGTGTTGGGGATACAGGGGAAGCATAATATCTCACCCAAACTAGCAAATCCTACATCCAGCTGTATCCATCCTTCAACACATAACCAAGAAACCTTCGGAAATCATTTACCTCAACCTTCGAAAAGCATCCGTTATACGAGTTATGGCAATACTCCCGAACTCCCGCCCCAGTACTGGGTGGCGTCGAGGTTATCTCACCAACAACTGCATAAAAGAGATTTTCGATGTCGGCGAAACTAAACTCAGGTATTCCAGAACTGCAATGATAAAATTGTGACGACAACACCTCGGAGCTCAACTCCCCGGGACACTGCCACAACCCCTAAATGACAGGAGGCACCAAGAACAATGTTCTCGTCACAAAACCATCGGAACGATTCCAAGATACCCGCGTGATCCTAAAAAAAATAGTGAAATTTGAGAAGAGAAGAGTCAAAACTCTACGTCAGGATGCCTCACCAGAGCGACGAAGGGACTGGAGTAAAAAGAATTCCTAACTCTCCGATATATATAATCCTAAATGACTCAAAACATTTTTCTAGACTCAACACCGCCTAATTTGATCAAGCAGGGGGCTCCTAAGGTCGGGGAAGGCTCTGATTACCAACTTGTAACGCCCTCGATGCGGCTATATCTCCCACGTGTCGAAGCACGACTTAGAGGCATAACCGCATTGAAAGCAATGTCGCAAGTGAGGTAATCTTCACACAACCCATGTAATACATAAGGGAAAGAGATACATAGTTGGCTTACAATCGCCACTTCACACAATACATGAATAAAGCATTACATCACCAATACAACCAAGGTCCGACTACGGAACCAAAATAAAAGAAGACTACCCCAAATGCTACACAGATCCCCGATCGACCCCAACTGGGCTCCACTACTGATCAACTAGAACGAAACAACACAAAGGACAAGATCTTCATCGAGCTCCTCCTTGAGCTTGGTTGCGTCATCTGCACGGTAATCGGCACCTGCAAGCTGGTTTTGGAAGTATCTGTGAGTCACGGGGACTCAGCAATCTCACACCCTCGCGATCAAGACTATTTAAGCTTATAGGAAGGGTAAAAGGTATGAGGTGGAGCTGCAGCAAGCGACTAGCATATATGGTGGCTAACATACGCAAATGAGAGCGAGAAGAGAAGGCAAAAGCACGGTCGAACAACTATGATCAAGAAGTGATCCTAGAACAACCTACGTCAAGCATTACTCCAACACCGTGTTCACTTCCCGGACTCCGCCGAGAAGAGACCATCACGGTACACACGCGGTTGGTGCATTTTAATTAAGGTAAACTTCAGGTTTTCTACAACCGGACATTAACAAATTCCCATCTGCCCATAACCGCGGGCACGGCTTTCGAAAGTTCAAATCCCTGCAGGGGTGTCCCAACTTAGCCCATCACAAGCTCTCACGGTCAACGAAGGATATTCCTTCTAGCGGGAAGACCCGATCAGACTCAGAATCCCGGTTACAAGACATTTCGACAATGGTAAAACAAGACCAGCAAGACCGCCCGATGCGCCGACAATCCGATAGGAGCGCACATATCTCGTTCTCAGGGCACACCGGATAGTCAAGCTACGAGTAAAACCAACCTCAAGTTGCCCCGAGGTGCCCGCAGGCTGCCTTTCGGACCAACACTCAGAGGAGCACTGGCCCGGGGGTTAAAATAAAGATGACCTCGGGCTCGAAAACCCAAGGGAAAAAGGTAGGCTAGGTTGTTAGGCAAATGGTAAAACCAAGGTTGGGCATTGCTGGAGGAGTTTTATTCAAGGCGAACTGTCAAGGGGTTCCCATTATACCCAACCGTGTAAGGAACGCAAAATCCGGGAACATAACACCGATATGACGGAAACTAGGGCGGCAAGAGTGGAACAAAACACCAGGCATAAGGCCGAGCCTTCCACCCTTTACCAAGTATATAGATGCATTAATTAAATAAGATATATTGTGATATCCCAACAAGTAAACATGTTCCAACAAGGAACAACATCTCCATGTTCCAACAAGGAACAAACTTCAATCTTCACCTGCAACTAACAACGCTATAAGAGGGGCTGAGCAAAGCGGTAACATAGCCAAACAACGGTTTGCTAGGACAAGGTGGGTTAGAGGCTTGGTTCAACAATATGGGAGGCATGATAAGCAAGTGGTAGGTATCGCAGCATAGGCATAGCAAAGAGCGAGCAACTAGCAAGCAAAGATAGAAGTGATTTCGAGGGTATGGTCATCTTGCCTGAAATCCCGCAAGGAAGAAGAACGAGTCCATGAAGAAGATACAAACGGATAGTCGAACGAGATCCTCACAACACGACGTTACGAACCCGAAGAAGCAACACCGGAAAAAGCAAACAACATAGTAAACAACCACCACATAAGCATGGCATGATGCGCAAACAAGTATGATGCATGTCCGATTTAAAGAGGCATGGCATGGCAAATGCACAATCAAAACTACAATTAAGTGGAGCTCAATATGCAACGAGTTGCATATTGACGAAACACCACAACAATTATTTAGTTCTCTCTCATTTAGGTACCCAACAATATTAAATGTTGATTAACATGGCAAGAGGTGAGGCATAACAAAACTACACCATCTAAACAATTTAAATGGGGCCGGATATAACAAATAACGAATCCGGTAAATCCCCCATATGCATATATTAGGTTAGGTCCTGTTCTGCCCTAAAACATATTTTGGGGTTGTTAAACATGCAAAACAAGTACACCATGTTAAACTAGGCATTTTTCTACCCCATTTACATATAAAGTTTATTAAATTCCGAGTTACGGTTATTTAGCTATGAAATAAATCATTTTAACATGGCATAGGAGCAAATTTAAACAAACAACATTTTAAACATTTTAAACATAGATGAAAGTTGCATATTATTAAACTATATGAAAAACTAAGCAAGTTTCATATTAAGTTTGTTTCAATCCGATGCACAGTTATTTACTTGTGAGCAAATTAAAATAATGGCATCCTCCTGTAATTATGCATGCACATGATGACATGACAAGATGCAACACGCAAGCGAATGACAACGCAACAATAGCGAATAACTGGAGGACACCTGGCACATCGGTCTCGGGGCGTTACAGTAGGTATATATAGGAGGAAGGAGTACGTCGGTGGAGCAACATGGGGCCCACGAGGATGGAGGGCGCGCCTGGGGGGTAGGCGCGCCCCCCTACCTCGTGCCCTCCTGGTTGATGTCTTGACGTAGGGTCTAAGTCCTATGGATCACGTTCGTTCCGAAAATCACGTTCCCGAAGGTTTCATTCCGTTTGGACTCCGTTTGATATTCTTTTTCTGCGACACTCTGAAATAGGCAAAAAAACAGCAATTCTGGGCTGGGCCTCTGGTTAATAGGTTAGTCCCAAAAATAATATAAAAGTGTATAATAAAGCCCAATAATGTCCAAAACAGAATATAATATAGCATGGAACAATAAAAAATTATATATACGTTGGAGACGTATCAATCATGACCGTCAAGTTGCCTAATGTCACCTACGAAGTTGGTTTTGATGAAGTTTTTTTTCTCAAGAAACTTTGCTGTCACAAAGAGGCAACGTTTGTACTACAATAGGCAACTTTCGGTTAGGTTGTGTATCATGATCACCTATCATCTTGATGTTTTTTTGAGTTGGCTATGGTGACTATAAAATTGCCTAACATCACCTATAATTTTCCTAGCATCAACTATGAAGTTGCTTTCGACGAACTTTTTTTCTCGAGTAACTTTGGTGCCACGGATAGACAACTTTCGTACTACATTAGGCAACTTTCATACTATAGTAGGCAATTTTCCGTTAGTTTGTATATCATGGTCATCTATCATCTCGTTGTTCTTTTGAGTTGGCTATGAGGACTATCAAATTGCCTAGCATCACCTATAAGTTGCCTAGCGTCAACTATGAAGTTGTTTTCAATGAACTTTTTCTCTCAAGAAACTTTGGTGCCACAGAGAGGCAAATTTTGTACTACGGTAGGTAACTTTTGGTTAGGTTGTGTATCATGGTCATCTACAATGACTATCAAATTGCCTAAGATCACTTGTAAATTGTCTACCATGACTACCTACCAACTTTGGTGTTACATGATGCACCTTGTTGTTAGATTGCCTAGCATAACTACCTATAAACTCAATGCTCTTATAAAGTTGGTTATCATGGCCGTCAATTTGCTTAGCGTCACCAATGAAATTGCTTTTGATGAAAAAATCTCAATCAACTTTCGTGCCATGGAGAGGCAGCTTTATTACAATAAGGAACTTTCACTTAAGTTGTGTATCATGGTCATCTATCATCTCAATGTTCTTTTGAGTTGGCTACGATGACTACCAAGTTACCTACCATCACCTATAGTTGCCTACCAAGCTTCGTACCATCACTTTTGACTAATTAACTAGTAGAACACATTATACAATACAGTTGCTTCTGTGCGGCACTAAAGCTATCTTCCATAAACAAGAAAGTTGCTTTGAAAGTGGTGCAAAATTTATCACCCCGCATAACTTGGCTTCTTTCCCTGGATAGAAGTGGTGTGAAGTTGTCAACCGCCCGAGCAACTTAGCGCTTGTCCATGTCTTTGGAAACTCGCGCCTGCCTCTCTGGCAAGTGGCCCTTGACCATATTTTCATGTTTTTTGTGTCGGGTTGGTTGCCACACTCAACCTATCTCCCAATATGTGCTTCTCTTGCGCGTGCCCCTGCCCCGACGTCACCACCCACCATCCCCAACCTCGAAATCCCACCATCAGCCAAATCGTCGATTCGCCTCCTCCAATCCATAGGCGATTCGACCCAACCCGCCTCCCTCTCTTGTCAGGTCTCGAGAGTGGATCTCTAGGCAAGTCACGCGAGCATCTCTATCATCTACCTACCATGTGTTGAGCTAGTTTTTGTGTGAAAAAACACAATGCTCTTGGGGGTGGATCTCTAGGAAACTTGCGCCAGCATCTCTAGCAACTACTTATCACATGTTGGGCAAGTTTTTGGTGAAATCACATCACTCACGGGAGTAGATCTTTAGGCAACTCACGTCACTATCTCCCGCAACTAACTATCGTGTGTTGGGCATGTTTTGGGCACTTTCCTCCATAAACTCCTATTTAACCTCCCCATGGAACCTCAGTCCACCTCGTCTCTTTGCATGTCGCGTTCATCGACTCCCCCAAAGCCACGAAGGCCCAACCCCCGATCCACAAAACAAGCAATATGTCCCAACCCCCTGGATCTCACACACGGTTGGCGGGCCAAACACCGGTCCAACCCATGACTTTACACACGGGTGGCGATCCTGCTTCGCTCGGCTCACAGGAGCGGATCTCTAGGTAACTCACGCCAGCATCTCTAGCACCTACCTATCATGCATTGGGCGAGCTTTCGCGCACGCGTCTCTGGCAACTATGGGGTTTCTCGGTGTTGGTCACCTTAGTGGCCATGTAGGAACGGACGACGAGGTAGTTTAGTGTCTCTTGCATGACAGCGAACATGGAAGAGCGACGTAGGATCGCACGACCGCTTTTGTCTCCAGAGAACACTCGGACAGGGATTGGCTCCTCTCCTGTGGCGCCACCATGGGGAAGGAGGTGAGCTTATGGCACGATCTGTGGTGGGTACCTTAGCGTCTCTTGTACGCACACTAGACACGTAAGAGCGGCATCTGATGGCACGACTGTGTGTCGGTGGAGAAGAACCACACGGGGCTGAAAAATAGGCAACTTTGCAGTACTGTAGGCTACTTAGAGACAATGGTAGGTAACTAAGCATCAACTGGTAGACAGCTTACCTCATTGCGGTAGGAAAAATGAGGAGATTTTTAGACAAAATTACTTGTACATGTTGTAATGCAATGAAGCTTGCTTCTGTGCACCATCAAAGCTGCCTTCCATCGCAGAAAAGTTACTTTGGATTCGACTGTAGTGTTTCCTTGATTTTCCATGACCATGTAGCGCACGTAGTATCGTCTCGTCAGTTCGGTCCTTGACTGTATCCAACTCATGTTTTCTTAGCGCCGCCATGGGGAAGGGTTGCCGTGGTGTTTTCTAAGCCTTGTAACGATGTGCAAATGATGTAAACCATCTAACATTGAAAAAGAACATGTAAAGGATATAGAGGTTGATCAATCGCTTCCGTGCTTCAGAAAAAGATGTCAAAGGAGTGCAAAGGATGCAAAGATTGTAGAATGTGGACGATGTACTGTTGTTCTCATGTGCTTGCTTTGGAGCGAGCCAGGAACACAGCACACGCACAGGTGCGTGATGCGGCACTCGAGCAAGCCGTCGTAGGTGTAGCTGCTGGACGCCATCTGCGCCAAGGACCCGAACCAGTCCTACTTCCCACACGAGTCCTTTGGGGTTACCGTCGCGCCATATCCGAGACCACACTATTGGAACACCACCCGCAGTGCGGCCGTTGTGAGAGGAGGCGACGGATCAGCCCTTGGTGTCGGCGGACAACACGGACGAGCTGCCGCGGGCTGACCTGAGCACCAGGTTGTTGGGGAATGTAGCAGAAATTTAAAATTTTCTACGCATCACCAAGATCAATCTATGGAGTAATCTAGCAACGAGGGGAAGGGGAGTGCATCTACATACTCTTGTAGATCGCTAAGCGGAAGCGTTCAAGTGAACGGGGTTGATGGAGTCGTACTCGTCGTGATCCAAATCACCGATGATCCTAGTGCCGAACGGACGGCACCTCCGCGTTCAACACACGTACAGCCCGGTGACGTCTCCTACGCCTTGATCCAGCAAGGGGAGAAGGAGAGGTTGGGGAAGACTCCATCCAGCAGCAGCACGACGGCATGGTGGTGAAGGAGGAGCGTGGTAATCCTGCAGGGCTTCGCCAAGCACCGTAGGAGAAGAGGAGGACTTGGGAGAGGGGGAGGGCTGCGCCAGAACTTGGGTGCGGCTGCCCTCCCAACCCCACATATATATAGGGGCAAGGGAGAGGGGGGCCGGCCCCCTCAGATCCAATCTGAGGAGGGGGCGGCGGCCAAGGGGGGTTGCCTTGCCCCCCAAGGCAAGGGGGGCGCCCCCCCCCTTTAGGGTTCCCCCAAACCCTAGGCGCATGGGCCCTAGGGGGGAGGCGCCCAGCCCACTAAGGGGCTGGTCCCTCTCCACATACAGCCCATAGGGCCCTCCGGGGCAGGTGGACCCTCCCGGTGGACCCCCGGAACCCCTCCGGTGGTCCCGGTACAATACCGGTAACCCCCGAATTATTCCGGTGACCGTATGATGACTTTCCATATATAAATCTTTACCTCCGGACCATTCCGGAACTCCTCGTGACGTCCGGGATCTCATCCGGGACTCCGAACAACATTCGGTAACCACGTACATATATTCCCTATAACCCTAGCGTCATCGAACCTTAAGTGTGTAGACCCTACGGGCTCGGGAGTCATGCAGACATGGCCGAGACAACTCTCCGGTCAATAACCAACAGCGGGATCTGGATACCCATGTTGGCTCCCACATGCTCCACGATGATCTCATCGGATGAACCACGATGTCAAGGATTCAATCAATCCCGTATACAATTCCCTTTGTCCATCGGTACGATACTTGCCCGAGATTCGATCGTCGGTATCCCGATACCTTGTTCAATCTCGTTACCGGCAAGTCTCTTTACTCGTTCCGTAAACACATCATCCCGTGATCAACTCCTTGATCACATTGTGCACATTATGATGATGTCCTACCGAGTGGGCCCAGAGATACCTCTCCGTTTACACGGAGTGACAAATCCCAGTCTCGATTCGTGCCAACCCAATAGACACTTTCGGAGATACCTGTAGTGACCTTTATAGCCACCCAGTTACGTTGTGACGTTTGGCACACCCAAAGTATTCCTACGGTATCCGGGAGTTGCACAATCTCATGGTCTAAGGAAATGATACTTGACATTAGAAAAGCTTTATCATACGAACTACACGATCTTTGTGCTAGGCTTAGGATTGGATCTTGTCCATCACATCATTCTCCCAATGATGTGATCCCGTTATCAACGACATCCAATGTCCATGGTCAAGAAACCGTAACCATCTATTGATCAACGAGCTAGTCAACTAGAGGCTTACTAGGGACATGGTGTTGTCTATGTATCCACACATGTATCTGAGTTTCCTATCAATACAATTCTAGCATGGATAATAAACGATTATCATGAACAAGGAAATATAATAATAACTAATTTATTATTGCCTCTAGGGCATATTTCCAACATAGGTCGCCCTCCAGCGTGGGCTCCATGGTGGCCTTCACCGATGGACTGGGGCGGTTGGCTGATCCAAGCTCCAGATCCTAAAAAGAGGGGGGAGAGGAGACGGCAGCTCAGCTGCTCTATATCCACCGCCGACCGGCTTGCCAGGCTCCGCTGGTCTGCCACCTCCCCCTCGACCTCCCGGGCGTCGTCGCCGGCGCTCCTCTGCTTCTTCGCCACCTCTGCTCGACGGGGAAAACGGGATTGGGCTAGTGTTTCTGACAGCACTTTTTAGAATTTGGGAATCAATTTACTTATCGCACAAACACTCTCGTTCCTCCAAATTCTTGTGCTAATGAACACACCCCGCAAGAAGAAACGCCCGGAAATTCCCAAGACGTACGTCGCTGTCATCCCCGACATTTCACTGCCGGCCGGCCGCTCTCTTCCTCTGTTCCCCCCGCCGTGTCTCTTGTCCTCTTCTCCCTCCCTCCCTCCCCTGAACCTAGTTACAAGAGCAAGCAGCTTGCGTCGCTAGCTCTGTGATCTGAGTAACACAGCCGACATGCTGAGGCTACTGGTCATTTGGGCAGCGATCTTGGGCTCCTGCCATGGGCAGTCCGAAGTGTCCCGGAGGAACAGCCGCCTGAGGGTGATGTCACCGCCGGAGCTCGAGGGCACATACGGCTGTGCCAGTACCGACTTCGGTTTCCCGCAGCACGCTGGCTCCATGACCGGCGTGGTCGTCTACCCAAGGCGCAACAGGATGGCCTGCATGAACTTCGATGACTTTGGCATCTCTCTCCGTTCTCGCCCAGCCGGCGCGCTTCCTGTTATCTTGCTCGTCGACACCGGAGGTACATAAGAAATGAATTTGTCCTCCTTTTCATACTCCTATATCTGATGATAAATTTCGTATTCTCTACCGCCGATATCCTTAATTTCACGGTACTGCCTTTATCCGGATTTATATGTTAGGCATGGGTTTTTTAGGTCTTCAATTTGACTAGCGAGCATTTGTGCCTACAAATATCATTAGATTTTTGCGGCATACTACACACGGTTTATTAGTAGAATTAAATACCTACAAATGTGTATCCAAATTATAAACCCAGACGAAGTGATACTATTTTTTTATATTAAAGGCATCTCCAACGCCGACCTTCAAACCTCCCGCATCCGTTCAGACCATACTATCATGATCCGTGATGCGGTCCAGATGTTCCCGCAAAGCGGAGACAAATGTGAGGGGCTTTGTGGGAGTCCGGACCGCTGCCATCCCCGTTTCTGACCGTCCTGGTCCACCCATAACCCCTCCTCTCTCCCGTGCGCGCTTACCGCCCGGCGCCGGCTGCTCGCATTCATGCCGCTGTAGAGCGCGCCGCTTCACATTGAAGACGGCTTAGGGCGAACGTGGCATCTCACTCCCTCCACCATTGAAGCGGCGTGCCAGCCGTGGGCGTCGTCCGTCGCATGCCCGGCTGAACACGCCTCCTCGCCACATTCAAACGCCTTCAATAAACCCGCGTGGAAACCTACTCCGGCCACACGTCATTCACGAGTGGACTGGCATTAAACACAACGTCGGGTAAACTCCTCCCGTCCACCCTCTCTTTAAACGAGGCCAGACGCCGGGTAAGAATCGCATCATTCCGTCGCTCCCCATCTCCTCCTTCCACCATTTTCTCCCCCTTTCGATGGCATCCGGCGAGCTGGAAGAGCAGTTCTCCTGCATAAAAGCCGGCTGGATGGCCAACCGAGCTAGCCGGATACGAGCAAGGCAGCTTGCTGCTCCACCTCCCTCGCCTAGCCCAACAGAGCAAGTTGCCGCCCTAAGCCGGCGCGTAGTTCAACCCCTTGCCACTCCAAGCCAGCTCGCAGAGGAGTGGCGAGTTGCTCCAGGCCGACACAACGGGGAGCACGGCGGCACGGGCATCATCGTGTCGTACCGCGCCTCCTGTGCATGTGACCGCGCCATCCGTTGTCAACGCGTGCGTAACCACGCCCTTCCAACAGAGAAAGAAGTCGGTTGCGCGAAGATCGATGAGTCGGTGGCCAGTGCATCCGCGCCCGTCAATATCGAGGGAAAGTAGAACACTGGAGGTCGTCACCGCTTGGGTCTTGGGAAGGCCACAGCCGGCGTGTTGCCGACTTGCACAGCTAGTGACTTGCTCGGTTCTTCAGCGTAGACCATCATAGACCCCCGCTTGGGCTCCACTGAAGCGGAGCCCCCCCCCCCCCCCCTCGGTGAAGTATTTGCGGCGGTTCCACTTTGATGAGTGGTGGGGAAGCAAGCCGTCCTCTGCGCTGAAACATATACCTCTGGGGCTCCCGGCAGTCCGATGAGCGGGCTGCCGGACATCGGGAAGACAAAGAGATCTGCCGTGGCCTGCTGTAGACTAGTGTCGTGTGAGTGGAGCTCCGTGCGACCGTATGTGCACATAGTTTTATCTTTTTAGTTAAAATATATCGAAAATATAAACATTTTTGTCCGGTTTGTATGAAATCATGCATGTTTATATGAAATCCGGTCGTGTTTACATGAAGTTCATCCGGTTTCTTGAAAAAGAGTATGAAATGTATGCGGCTACGGTTGAATGGCGGCCTTCCGTATCCATGTCCACGGACAGATGCAGGAAAAAATTTATGGATTGCCGTTGGAGATGTCTTAGGCCTAGACAAGGTGATACTATTTGTCCCATCAAGAATTCTAAAACCTAGCATTGGCACCGAATAATCGCGAGTGGACATGCCATCACGCGCGGTCGGTATCCACGCCGCACGCTGCTGCGCGATTCGTGCTAATTAAATACACTTTCGTCGTATAATGATCTCCCATTTGCGTATAGCAAACGGTATAGACGCGTATTCCCAGCTGACACATGCAGCGTGCCCCGCGACGCAACACACGCATTGAACTCTGCTCGTGGCCAGCATCTTAGCCCCAACGGCCACCCGCGAGGTAGCACACAATGTGGACTGGGTTCTGGCATGACAGCATGTCAGTTTTTAAACGATGGGACCAGCAGAAACTTTTTCAGCCTGGCTCCATTCGTTTGTTGTAAATGGCTGACACGACGTGAAGGCACCCATCATCTTTCAAATGCAACATGCAGACCATTCTTTATCCACCCCGCAACTCTAATTCTTGCGACTTTGTTCGTCTGCATAGCTAGCTGAACCCAACCATGGAGATATGTAGCTTCTTTTGAAAAAAAACATAGAGATAGAATAGTTCACTGATCCCTCCAACACCAATATTGTGAATGGCTGTCGGGAAAGCTTGATGCCATTGCGACCTAGCTTGTCCTGTTGGTTCTTCCAAGTGGTAGGTTGACCGTGGGTCTACACTGCAGTCTTGCATGTGAGGAGCGAGATACCAACTAACGAGCAGAAATTGCACGTAGTGACAAATTCTTGCATGCACTTGCCATGCAGAAGATAACGATGTGCAGCTAACAGGGATCAGGATTTCCAGAAAGTGCCATGGTTTCCTTTATTATTATTCTCCAAATGGATTTTTTTAAACGGGAATAAATATCCTACTACCAACAGCCATTTAATTGATCACAAAGGAAAATTAATAACGGCCTGCACCCCCATCAATCCACCCATGACTGTCCTGCAGCCCATCAGGACACCCAGGAAGTATTAATTGCTGCATTTGTGTGGAGAAAACAAGTTTATAATCGAAACAAAACATAAGCGTCAATGAGACTTGCGCAGGGTAGCTAAGCAAACGCATAAGCCACACAGTACTCACTACTCATAATGTTCCAGGAAGCACAAGATGAAGAAGGATCAAGCGGTAACCAAATAAACAAAAGAAGCAGAATAGGGCACAGCTTGATCAAATAAACAAAAGAAGGATCAGGTAGAGTCTCGATAGGCTAACCTGTTAACATCTGTTTCCGCTGGAGCTATCTCCTCTTGTTATACGGACACAAAATGAGCTTAGGCAAAACAAACCACAGCAAAAACGACAGGCTCACACTTATTAAGTGCCATTCAAGACGTACAACAGGTGAGTCAGACACGTTTAAATGCCAACCAGTGCCTAGACCACCAGTCCATTTAAGATGCCTATCACATACGTGTATTCATCAAATTAACTCATTGTATCATTTTGGTATTCATTAATTCGCTATATTAAGTGCTAATCTCACAGCATGCATGGACTGCCCAGATTTCATCCTCGTGTAGCACCATGTCCCAAAAATCCACGTCTGCACTGGCACTTGCTATATAATGCTGTATGGTATCCAGAAAATTGCAGGAATATATCCGTACTTATGAAATACTCCCTCCGTCCCAAAAAACACCTGCTAATTGCTTTACATTTTCTTTAAAATGAAGCGTCTTATGTCGTCGACAGTTCAAAGGTTCTGAAAGACTATTCACCACTAAAAATATGCACTATGTTTGTCTGTTCCTAAATTAGGAGTGAAAGATTATATAAAATATGTTTTCTTTTTTACGAATGAAAACTAGGGGATGTTTGGTTCTAGGCCTAGCAATGCCACACTTTGTCATATAATGTTGTCAAACTTACAGTTTTTCAAAATGAGAGCTACAAGTTGACAAGCCTAAGAGAACCTTGCCACATTTTTTAAATGTATGTGATGTGGGATCTTAGTGTGGCTTGAACTAAACACCCATCTAAGTTGATCAAACTTGCCTAACCTTAGGTGTAGCAACCTTAGACAAACTTAGTTTCAAACCAAACAGCCCCAAAATATATGTTTTTTGTGGTTAAAAAACTAATATACTCCCTACGTCCCAAAATAAGTCTCAGCTTTATATTAACTCGATAAATCATGAGTGGACATGCAGCCACGCGAGATCGGTATCCACACCGCTTGTTCCCACATGATTCGTGCGATGGAGCCGGTATAACGTTTTCCGTCTCCCGTATATCAAGTGGTATGTCCCGTGTATTACGTCTGACAGCTCTGCCCACAAGGCAGGCTCAAGCATTGAAGTGAGGCGCGCATTCATGACTTGTCAGTCCCAACGTCTAGCTGCACCACATACCCACGGTTTCGCTAAACTTCTGGCTTGCTTGTTACTCCTGCCATTCTTCTATGTGCTCCTTCTTCATTTTTCTCAGTCTCGCTGTAATTCACAAGCTTGTGTTCATCCATGTTCTAGCGTAGCTCTACACCACCTGCATCACACACACACCTCAAACCTGTTGCCTCCGCTCCTTCTCATTCATTGCCTTGAATGCAACATAGGCCACGTGATCTGGTCTGTCCTAGGGAGGCATTTCTAAGAGTGCGATTGGCATGGAGTAACTTTTCCAATATCTTTTTCATCCATCTTCTAGCTAATATTTTCTTTTTGTTTGCAGATTGCAGCACGGAGGATGTTGTTTCTAAATATGGGAGAACAAGTACATACAATACTTCCCACGCATCGGTCCATCGCCACGCCTCACTTCTTGAAGAGAATCAAACATGGCTGTTGGCTGAAGCACATTTTCATCCTGGGGTTTGTGAACCTGCTGGCCATGCATGGCCATGATCTTCATGCACAAACTCTGAAAAGCTTATCTCCGCTCTGCGAAGGGGCTGCTCTAGTTTCATATATATTCCATTTTTTTGGTGTGCTTTGCACTGCATGTAGCTGCTAGAACATGCTGCATGCTCACCCGGAATAGCAGGCTAGCCTATCAATAATTATATCTGCATGCAGCATTATGGCAAGTCGTAATAAAGATTACCCGAACTTTAATCATGAGATACCCTACAAAACAAATGAAAGCACACCAAAGAGCAGGGCCGGCATTAATATAACGCGCTACTACGTGTGCACCACACCCACCCAACGTCAATCAATCAGGCTAGTCATAGTGGGGAGTAACTTATACTAGTGTCATGCATATGACACTAGTCTAAGTTACTATCTCCATAGTGCAAAGTAACATGGTAGTAGTGTCATAGATGACTTCATTTATTAGTTTATAGACTCATTCTTTCTCGGGAAACGCTATGTTACAGTAACATATTATGTTACTCTAAACATCTCTCTCCTTATTAAATATATGCCACATAAGCAAAAAATTCTTGAAGTGCGCTATGTTACTACCTAAGGTACTCCCACTATGAGGCTAGTCATAGTGGGAGTAACTTAGGTAGTAACATAGCACATCTCGAGAATTTTTTGCTTATGTGGCAAGTAGTTAATGAGAAGTAGTAATATCATATGTTACTGTAACATAGCGCTTTCCAAGACAATATGAGTCTACAAGCTATTAAATGAGGCCATATATGACACTAGTACTATGTTACTTTGCACTATGAAGATAGTAACTTAGACTAGTGTCATGCATATGACACTAGTTTAAGTTACTCCCCATTATAACCAGCCTGACTAGCCTCAGGACTGGACAGCCGACATGCATTTAACTCCATAGCGAGGCAAATTAAGAGACCCATCAATTCCACCTAGCTCCCCTGCAGCCCATCATGGCTCTCAGCAAATCCTATTACTAGTACTACTACTAGTGTTGTTTCCAGTGTGATTACCCTTTCAACTTGTTCTCTCGTCTGGCGTCGCTGCTCTCCTTTTTCATGAAATCAGCAAGCAATGAAAAACTTCTAAAATCCAACTAGTTGTGCAAAGAAAAAAAAGGGATACGGCAACCAAATCTTAGCTCCCAACCCATCCAACTTTATCATCAATGGCTACGTATCTATTTTCTATCCACTCATGCTTTTCTCGTCTGAATCCACAAGGTCTGTTCCTTGGCCAACATCAACCTAATCCAACAAATCTACAAATTTATTGATGGTGGGCACATTCTCTTGTAGACAAAGACCCGTTGAACTCCGTTTCTATAGAAGCATCTCTTCTTCCTTTGTTTCTCCACATGACAGGGCTTGGAGAAGATCTACAGTACGAGCCACCAGCGAGCGTGTGTGCTTAATGATGTCTACCCAACGTCAAGAGCAGTTATGCCATCGCCTCCACTATGACGTGGGCTGCTCATAAACAAGCATGTATTCCTACGAACATAAATGCCTT